>NW_021604646.1:2442862-2478003 GCF_004785775.1 Grammomys surdaster | reverse complement strand
CTCTCTCTCTCTCTCTCTCTCTCTCTCTCTCTCTCTCTCTCTCTCTCTCTCTCTCCTTCATCTTTGTCAGGTCATTCTCCTATGTCCTCATCATAGCAGAATCCCCTCTTCCTCCTTCCTCAGTCCTTCTTGGGAATCCTAAAAGTCTCACCGCTGTCTCCCTGCCCAGCCATTAATCACCTGTAACTTTATTGACCAGTCAAAAGCCAACTGTGGGCAGGCTTCCTTTAGTCCTACATGCAGCACACTGCAAACAGGCTTTTTGGTAACATAATTATCATGAGAACACAAGCCACTCGAAGTGATTTCACTACATTCCAAGATAGCTGATATTTACAGTTTGACAGGAAATAGAATCATGCCCATGACAAACTTCTGGGTACCCATCAGACGGATTGTCTATCTTAGGTTACTTTTTGACACTACTATGAGATATTTACTTTATTAGCTTAAGTAAAGTTGAAAGAACCACTCTGAATTTGAGAGGCACCTTCTAGTAGCTGTGAAGATAAAAAAGGTCTCAGGAAAAAGCTATTGTCTTATACTTGCTTACCTTCCCGTATTTATTCACAACACTATCTGCAGTGTTCCTGGGTTCATCTAGTATTGGTGAGTCCATTTATCTATGCTACTGCTGCTGCTGCCACTACTACTACTGCTGCTGCTGCTGCTGCTGCTGCTGCTGCTGCTGCTGCTACTATTACTGCTACTACTGTTCTTATCTTTTGATGACATTCAGAATCTTTCTTCTTTGACTTCCAACATGGATTGAAAACTGTGGCTTCTTAAGAAATTCTTCAGGCCTTTACCATCAGATTGGTACAGCTTTGAAATAAGCATGAATGCACCTCCCACTGTCACACTCTTTTCTGTGAGCATTTAAATATGTGCTGAAATGATATATTAGTCACAACAATAAATAACAGAAAAGTAGACTCCCTTCCTTATGTATTTATCAATCGATACTGTTTTCAACGTAAGATGCATGGATTATAAAAATTAAAACAAAACAACCCTGAGCCCAGTATTGATAGCAAATTTAACAGATGACCTAATTTCTTACTTGCTTTGAAGGATTGTCATTAGTATGACCTGTGTCTTCCTGACTCTTCTTCACAGAACGTTCCTGTTTTAATATTACATGCAGTGTCTGCAGGGTCATGAAAAAATTTGAATCTCTTGATTTGGATGGCAACACACATAGTGATTAGGCCCAAGGGTTTGTTAAGTCAAACAGGCAATTAAAGGTAATTACTCTTTTTTTCCATTTAAAAATTAGAGAACATTTACTATGTGTCACATATTCATTTACTTAATATACTTACAATAATTAGAAAAAGAGGTAGCAAAGCAAAAACCTTTACAGAGGTTAGAATCAAGTAAATAAAATATAACAATAAGCATTTTCACTAACAATGAGTAAAATTACACAGCAGGGGTACAGAAAAGAGTGTCTTTACATTTTTTTTGAGAAACTGTGAAAATGAAATGTTTGTTAGATCATAAATAAAGAAGAAAGCAGGCTTACAAGATTCTGAGAAAAGTGGTTTCAGACACCGGATAGAGGAAATGAGATTATGTCCTCATACTCTGTTTTGGTCAGTCTTGTATGCAAAACTCTTCCACTCATAAGATGCCAGCTTCTTGGAGAGAGCACAAGATCCATGTGCTCACGGATAAGCACCAGTGAAATGTAGGAATGTTAAACACCAAGGTTTGTCTCTTCAAAGAAAGAAGTGCATAACCTGTGTCTGCCCAGACAGCATGGAATGGATATGGTTAGTAGCCTGGTAAACTCTGTGTACTTCTGTTTGCTGTGACCACATCAAATCTTTCCCTAGGCTCTTAATATGACATGTAGTTGATCTCTAGAACACATCTATATGGAAGTGGTGACTTTAATTTTGAAAAGAGTTTCAGTGTAAGAATGTCTTAGGTTTTATTATGCACAAGATTGTGTCACATCAGGAAACTTACACATGTCTAATATAAATTTCCTTGTATCACACTTTCAAAGTGTGAATCAATACCTTCTACTAAATTGTGTTAAATTGGACGAGGTTCTTCTTGCCCCACACATATCCAAATTTATGCTAGCCATCGTATTTGCAGAGATCCTCTTGAGCTTTGGGTACGCTCCATAACCATATGAGAACAAATTGGAGGATGTTATACACTTTGACATTTTAGATCTCCATTACCTGCCCTATGCACTGGCATACTCTTCCATTAACTAAAATACACTGTTAAAAACTCAGCTGCCAATGCAATATTTATATGCGAAACTTAATATTCATTTGGATCTATGGTTGGTTTTTTTTTTATTATTAATTCATTCTTTTTATTTTCCCCCCAGAGACATGCTGTTCTTGTGGTTCTGACTGTTCTGGAACCAGGCTAGTTAAACTCTGCTTCATGAATGCTGGGAATAAAGGAATTTGTACCCACTGCTCAGCTTAATTCATTTTTCCGAGTCAATAGATTACTGCAAAACAAATGACAACTTCATTGGTTGTCTCAGTGGTCGGAGTTTTTACCAAAAATGCGCTGTCTTTGCTGGAGTACCTCTGGCTGTAATTTTCAGTTCCCCCCTCAAGGAGCCTTCTGTATACTATATATCCCACTAGGAACTTCTCATTCAGTTTCTTTTATCCTTTTATAAGTCATTTTTTAACTTTAGGAAGCTAATTTTTGTGCATTCTATGACTAGTAAATATTTATAACGTACAAGTAGAAAATATTTTGTCAATGTTAGTTACCTCTTTCTCCTGGTATCAATTTTTTTAATACTATAATAGCTCTTTGAAAAATCACTACTTGAGTATTCCTGAAGACAATAGTCCATGGCAGAGCTCTGGCCATTCTCTAACATTTACCGAGTTTCTTACTCATCTTGAAACTTTGGATTTGTGACTTGTTGCTCTCACTGCCCCTTACTGCTCATAACTACTTTGCTTCAAGGAAATTTGAAAATTCTGTTAGTAAAAATTCTTTCAGAGTCTGTTAGTGACTCTTTATCTTCCTTATGTGACACCATGCTCTGCCTGGGGTTTAGAAATCCTACCTATTCTGAAATCCAAACCTTATTAGGATTAGTTTATGTCTCAGTACTTTCCCTAAAACTTTCAATGAATCCCTACTTTAAGAAAAATAAACAAAATAAACATTAAATTTGAAGGCTGTCAGTACTGACAAGACTTTTTCCCCTCTCTGTTTCTTGCTTTAATAATGAAAATCAATGAAGTGTGATTCAGTGGATTTCAGCTTTATCAAATCCAACATAATTGTGTAATAGTCTCCATCTCATATGATCATTATAAATGCTGAATAAAATAATGTATGTATACTATTATTTAACATTCTAATTCAATGCTTATCATCTCTAAGAATAGGAATATTATTTACTATATATCAACTTTACCGTCTTTAACGATAATTTTAAAATAACAGGTGGTGCATCCTATCTTTTATTCACTCTGTAAATTGAATGAGAAAATGCCTTTGAGTTATCTGAAAATATTCTCTGTACATACCAATATAAAATATCCAATATATTTATAAATGGTTCACTTCACTATTGTTTGCTCTTTCTGTTCTCATCTGTCAATTACAGTACCAGCTACAGAATAGGAATTGAACAAATACAATTTATGATTGTAGTTAATACTCAAATTGATTATTTGCTTATGCACATGATGATCCTGTCTGACACTTGTAATGCAAAAGCAAACACCAAAATACAGCTGCTTCCAATTGGAATTTAGAATTTAGATAATAAAATGGGCATTATACATGGAGTTTTATCAAGTGTATGAAATATACATATGCACATAATTGCATACATGTTTGATTATATGAGACACACTGAGAGTTTCCTTGATAGACTGGGTCAGAAATGCTATGAAAGTATATAAACCTTCTTTATTTCATCTTAAGAAACATGAAGGTTTTGAAAGATGATAAAATATTGAGTTGGGCAATCTAGACAATTTCTACATTTGCTTCAAAAAGCAGTCTATTCTAAGATTGTAAAACACATTTGTTAGGCAAAACACTGAGAACCAAAATAAAATGGAATGAGGGGTATTCTTGGCAGTTTTTCCCCAATTTTTTATTGCTTATCCAAATTGGTTTCGGAAGATGCATTTTGGACACCTGAATTATGAGCCTTAACTTTACTATTGTTGATCAATTTATCTTCTGTGATTCAACAGGATCTGACTGGGAGCCAAAGTCATAATTCAATTGTGAACACATACTACCTAGGGGGAAGCATCCTGCAAATGAAAACGTAGAAAGCCTAGTATGAAGACATAGCTCCCTTTTACTCTAACGTTTTAAAGAAGAATATTACAGTTTTCTGGTCTGGGGTTTATTTAGCGTTAGAAAAAAAAAGACGAATTTACAAAAGAAAATGAGTTCTTGTCCTGTGCTAACTGGACTGCATTTTAAATTGTTCTTCCAGTTAAAATATTTTTCTCAAAATTGATATACTTGTTGTACCCCAACAGCAGAAATAATTGTTCATCCTTTTATAAGTAATATCCAGTTACCATTTTGACCCACTCAACATCCTGTTACACACAACCAAACCAGCTCAAACTGGTAATCTTTTATAATTAAAAATTAGGTGAAAGTTACTCTCTGCAAAAAAAATTTGTGTGTGCTGAAAAAAACTAAGAGACATTTATAGCTAATAATATCATTGCCTGACAATCTAAATAAGTTATAAAATAAGCAGTCATAATGCAACATTAATTACTGCATACATATTCCTATTAAAATTAACATTATATATTAATATATTTTGTGGAAAATATTATTACTTCCATGGGTATTATGATCAATGTCTATGTAAGAAAGAATATGGAAATTTAGATACATATTGTACAATTATATACAAACAACATCTATTGCTAACAATCTACTACATTTCACTGCCACCATTTTTTTGTGCATTCCTACTATTGTTTAACTAATGCTCACAAAACTTTACATCTTATTTGACAAAGTTTTGCTATCATTCTTTGGACTTCGAGAGTTAAAAGATGGGTGTAGAGGTGGGATCCTGTCATTCCAACCCAAGATAGGTTAAGGCAAAAGAAATTTTGAACCAGTACGGGAGACATTGTACCTATCATGACAGCATGGGCAACTCAGAGAGACCCTGTAAAAATAAATAAGCCTATTGTAATGATTTTCCTGAATACTCCATTTTCTATGTTTAATAATTTCATAGATGTGTGTAAATATGAAAACAGATATAACATTTATGTTAGTCTACTCCATGGCATCACTCTCAATTCAATCCTACTTGGAGAGATCTGTACGTTAAATGATAAACAGAAATTATTCTGTATGTGGTCCTCAGTATGACAGTGAAGTGCTGTGAGGTGGCCCATGTCAAATTATTCACATTAATGTCTCAAAAACAATTTGTCAGTGGAATAAAACTGAACTAATAAGCTAATCTACAAAATAGGCAGAAAAAGACAAAGATGGGGAGAATAGAGAAGCAGATGAAAGTTCATAAAAAAGATTGAGAGTAAAGGATTCTGGATGTACAAAGGTATCTGAAGAACCAATTTTTAAGAAGCATAATGGGGCATCTGTATCACTAAACAGATTCTTACATGTTTGTCATTAAAAACCATGAAATTATAGATTGTTTCTGAGGACTTTATCTTTACAGGACATGCAAAATCTACAAGTACAAACACAAAGGCTTTTATCTGAACAAGAACTTCTCAAATGAAATCTTTGGTTTTTCAAATGTCGAATGGTTCATAATCCAAAGGTATTCTTGATGTCTGGAATAGTGTGTGAATCCAGAAAAAGAAAGAAAAACTGTGGTCATACATAGTTGTATATAATTATAGATTTCCACTTAATTAAATAATCTTGGGTTAAGAGTGCTGAATCATATGTTTATGCCAAGTTTAAGGAATGAGATCTCTATTTCCTAGCGACCAGTACAGAGACTTGGAATGAGGAATGCAGGCTCATGCATTTTATGATCTGACAGAATCAAACAAGAGGACATGCATGATGGAACATAAAATGAGCATTTGATAATCCTAAGCACACATTTCCTCCCACTCTGCCCCACTGGGTAAGTACTCAAAGAAATACAATCTTTTCTGTATACCTGAAAATTTTATAATCTAGTCTATCCTCAATTTATAGGCTTAGTAGTCTAGTACACTGGCTTTACTTTGTCAGTCTTAGATCATTCTTTTTATTTGAAGGAAAAGTTTCCAAAGGGCCCAGATAAAGCACTGTTATTTTAAAAATGGAATATAACATTTTATTTTATATCCCAGCACTCAGGAAGCTGAGACAGGTGATTTGCCACTAGTTAAATGCCAAGCTTGGCTGTAAAGCAAGGCAAACCTTCAGCACAACTTGCATTTTGATCCACTGATTTTTATTCCAATGCTTATTTCCCAATCAGCAGAAATACCTATTCAACAAGTCTAATGACAAACTATTCTATAATTGAAAACACTCTGTATAGTTAGAGAGATAAATAGATAGATTACAGACAGATTTTATTTTTTCATGAGAGACTTGTTGGCTTTATGTGATTCAAAAACTTCCCACACATTCATGGAGAAAAGAAAATACTGACCTAAAATAGTGATGAAATTTAAAACAAAGAGACAAAATTACCTTATTTGATACTTAGTTATTGTCTCCGTTGCTATGAAGAGACAAAATGACCAAGGCAACTTTTTAAAAGGACAACATTTAATTGGACCTTGACTACAATGTTTTGTCCATTATCATTTATGCAGGAAATATGGCAGCATCCAGGCATATATGGTACTGGAGAAGGAGCTGAGAGTTCTGCATCTTGATGCTACTGCAGCTAAGAGAGACTATTTCCTGTAGGGGGCAGAGACTGAGCAGTAAGAGTCCTCAAGTCTACCCCCACTCTAATGCATTTCCTCCACCAAGACTCTTCTTATTCTGACAAAGACACACCTCCTAGTATTGTCATTCCCTGTGGGCCAAGCATTCAAACACAGGAGTCAACAGAAAATTCAAACCGCTAGAGATCTAATATGGGCATTTCAGAAGTTTAAGTTCCTGGTATACAAATGATGACAACTCAGCCACCTGACTCAGGAAAGTCAAGGGAATGATTGCACAGCATAGGGTCCAAATCCTTTCCAGCAGCCAAGACAGAAACTATTAAAACACTAGAAGGTGATGAAGATCTCAGAAGGGAAGAATTAAGCTAATAAGAAAGCTTCTTCAAAAGTAAGAAGAGCCTGGCTGGAAGTCAAAAGTAAAGGATATCAATGTTCTTAAGCTGCTGACCCATGTTACAGAGATAAAGCTGCCATGTTCTTCCAGAATGCCTAACACTCCACAAGCACACATCAAGATGTACTTAAAGAGACACTTCCAGACCATACAACATGTTTTCCCTTATGCTTGTCTTCCTCTCTATCATAGTTTGCGCGACTAAAACCTTATTTATAAGAAAAATCCCTACTTTTGAGCATATCATAAATTTATTCATGTACTTAATGGGAAAAAATAAAATATTATTTCTCCAACATAAAATGCTTTCCATATTTGAAAGAATTATGTAGAATATCTAAGTCTACAATGATTGACATGGCCAGTAGTGATTATTGTTTTTATTATTATCATCTCTATTACTTTTAAATAGGAAGTCCTACATGTTTGTTTTTTTAATGTGAGAAGAAAAGGAAAAACAGACAATAGAGATCGTGCCCATTATATGTTTAACCATATTTATAAGCTATTTATAAGTTTGTTTATAAAATATTTATGTTGTTTAATCTCTAAGATCTATTAATTGATTTATCTTTAAACAAATGTGGTTTCATTTTTAAAATGAAAGTGATTTTGGATAGGAAAGACTATGATGTAAGATATAAACAATGGAGTGTTCAAATCATATGAGACAAAAACATTTTTCAAAACCAGTATGTCACACAAAATATTTCTCATTACAATAAAGAGAAATAAGACAACAAAGGAAAGAAATGAAATGTTTAATTGCTTATATCAGTTTAGATATGCAATTTTACTTGCTCATTTTACACTAGATATTTGTTTTAAGTGCAATAAAAAAAGAAAATATGATGTAATTTTGGTAATTAATTTTACTACTTAATATTCTAATGCATAAAACCAATATAGAGTTAAATCTTTATTTGCCAGAGTATTGGTTATGTGATCAGAAAAAGGGCAGTTTAACTCATAATGCATATCTTTCAAAATTATAATAGCTCCCTTACAATAATGTGGAAATTTTATTTCAGAATGAAATATGTAACAAATAACTAGTATCATATGCTGAAAGTCAAGCCATATTCTAGTATGGTATTTTTCTCGTAAAAATAATGACAAGTTAGTGGCGGAAAAATATACTAACTGAGTACAATGAGGCCAAGACTCAGAGCTATAAGTCAAACGTAAACTTTTTCATGGTGAACAATAAAATTTTTATTTTCTGGTTATGCAACCCTGACTTTTTCTGTGAGTCTTAGAATTACATCAAGTGAGTTTCAAAAATGAGGAAAGAAGAGTGAAGGCTGCAGATATTACATAATCTTACAGGAGAGCAAATCTTAACCAGTTATTATGTAAACACCTGAGGAGACAGGTGTTTGAATCCACCCTTTAAGTCACAGAAATTTAACATCCATTCCAAAGATAGGTGAGAAATAAGGAATATTTAATTTTTTTATTGATGCAGAAGTGAGGAAAACACAATCATTTAGGTAATTAAATAAAATCTATTGCCAGGAGGGCACAAGTGTTTTTACCAAACACCAAGGGAGAAGTATTAATAATGATGGTTTCTCAAAATTTACCAAATATGAATAGCTATAATTAAAATTCACCAAATACTTCATCCTCTCAGCAATGTAGGGATATAGTAGATTAAAGATTTTTGTCTTCATTTTTGAGGTCATGGTAAGTGCTATGTGTTATGCTTTGGCATAGATGAACAATGAAGCAAACCAACTTAATAAAAAATTAGGTTATTGTAGGTAGGCCATAGCAGCTAATAGACTGCATAGCAATAACTTACCTCTTTGAGCAAGAAACTTTTGGCAGGAGAGTGGATGGGGAGTGGAAGAGGATTGGGTGTAAGGTGTAGGGAAAGCTTGGGAGAGACAACAGAAATCAGCAACAGGTAGGGGAATCTCTAGGATGTTCCAGAGAACTGTGATGAGGGAGGAGCACGTATCAGGGAGTCTATGTAGGTGACTCTAGATGAGTGAGACTCCTAGCAGTGGAGCCTGAAGTGGACACGTCTTTTAACCAAGCAGGACATTCAGAAGGAATAAGGACACCAATCTTATGTTTATACCCAATGTGTCCTCCCTACAATATGTATAGGGACAAAGATGGAGTAGAAACGGAACTACCAACTAATGTCTGGCCCAATTTGAGACCAATCTTATGGGTAAGAACCTATCCATGCTAGTACTAATGATACTCTGCTGTGTTTGCAGACAGGAGCCTAGCATCGCAGTCTGCTGAAATGTACCACCGAGCAGCTAGTGGAAAGAGATGCAGAGACCCACAGACAAACATTAGATGGTGCTCAGGGAGTGTCTTAGTCAGGGTTTCTATTCTTGCACAAAACATCATGATCAAGAAGCAAGTTGGGTAAGAAAGGGTTTATTCATCTTACATTTCCACATTGCTGTTCATCACCAAAGGAAGTCAGGACAGGAACTCACACAGGGTAGGAACTTAACAGCAGAGTGAATGCAGAGGCCATGAGTGAATGTTGCTTCCTGGCTTGCTTCCCCTGGCTTGCTCAGCTTACTTTCTTATAGAACCCAGGACTATCAGCCCAGGGATGGAACCACCCACAATATTCCCTCCCACTTCATCACTAATAGAGAAAATGCCTTACAGTTGGATCTCATGGAAGCATTTCCTCAAGGGATGCTCCTTTCTCTGTGATAACTCTAGTTTGTGTCAGGTTGACACACAAAAACAGCCAGTACAGGGAGTCTTATGGAAGAATTGGGGTATGGATTGAGCAACGCAAAAAGTAATAAGAAACACATGAGAAGAGCAACAGAGTCAACTAACCTACACCCTTTGGGGGCTCCCAGAGACTGAACCACCAACCATTAAGCAAGCACTGCTGGACCTAGAACCCCTGCATATATGAAGCAGATGTGCAGCTTGGTCTGCATGCATGTCCCCCAACTGTCCTGGAATCTGTTGCCTGCCTGTGGATCCTGCTCTCCTAACTGAGATGCTCTGGATGGCCTCAGTAGAAGATACACATAGTTCTATAGTAACTTTACCTGCCAAGGTTGGATGATTACACTTTGTGGGCTTGGGGGCTTCTTCTTCTCAAAGGAGAAGGGAAGTTAGGATATGGGGTTTGTGTGAGGGGAGGAGCAAGACAGCGTGGAGTACGGGGTATTGGTAGATGGGAGACGATCTATATGTAATGTGAATAAATAAAAGTATTAGTGAAATCAAAACAAAACAAAATATAAAGAAATCCCAAGGAGATGGAATCTGTAGTTTCAGGAATGGACTCTTTACCAAGTTAAAGAATGAAACAGCAGAAAGAGCTATTTTTTTTTTTTTGAAAACACATACACACACATACACACAGGGGGTAGAAGGCATGGTGAAGGAAACAGATAAAGAATGATATTCCCAATGGAAATGGGATCCAACAACTATCTGAGTTTGTCTGGCATACCCAATACTTTTAAATATTTAGGGATGAGATGGACTCTCTTCCTCTTTAGAATAGGCTAGGCTATCAGATAATCAAGACAAGGAAGAAATAATAAAAAAGGAAGTTTATTGGTTCCACCAACTGGATATGCTTCCTTCTGGTGGGATATTTGAAAGTTCTCCAGAAAAGTTGGCCAGAAAAAGCCCAATCACACTTTTTCGTCTAGAGAGTTAAATGGATCAGGATGTTCACTATCTTCTTAAATGCTTAAATGAATAATAGATTAATTTTCCAAGAGCCTCTTTTTACTGTCTGACTCCTAGTCCCTCAATAGCAGAAACCTATTCCTTTCAATAACTTTCTTATGATAAACACTGACATCAGAATAATGCATTTTTTAAAAAAGAACTCTGATACGTAACATAACAAGCAACTTACCTGTGTGAAAAGAAATGAGAATTTGGTCTAGTAAGATAGCTCCAAAGGTAAAAAGCAATTGTTTCATAAGCTTGATCAGACTTAGATCCCTGGAAAACACACACACACACACACACAAACACACACCAGATAGAGTATTTTACTCTGTAATCCCAGCATTACTACAGGAACATAGGATTCAGAAAAAGGAGACCTATCCAAAAGCATGTGGGCCAGTTATTCCAGAGAATGCAGAACTGTAGGACAACAAAAGAAACCCTGCCTCAGTCAAGAATTAGGTAAATCCCAAAACACTGGAGTTGTCCTCTGTCCTCCACACAAATATTGTGATATGCACATACCCACAATCACATCCACGATAATAAAAATAATAATAATATTGAGGATAGTAAATAAAGTGAAAAATATAAAAATTAAAAAGAAATGTGAGTCAGAGGGAAGCTCTAAAATGTAAAAAGCTGTATTTCTACCACATTGATTAATTTAAAATGTATCTTTTTCTGAATCCCCAATTGATCAGAATAGGCTGGGTAAGTTTATCTAAGCACAAAACTCTTATTGTAGTAATAATTAACATTGAAGACTTAGGTGTTATAGAATTTACACCTAACCACACTAACAACTGCAGGTAGACTTACTCATATTAGTACTGACTCTAAAAAGTTATTGATTAATATAAAGGCTTTCTTTTAAGATTTAATATGTTGTGTGTGGATTACAAAACTATGATCATACAAAAAGTAATTTATTATCACCATTACTTTCAGAGTTGAATATTTCTTCGTCTTACTATTAATATCTTATCCACAGTTAGCTCTACTATCTCAATGCCTAATTCTCTTCAGAAACCCATTTTATCCTCTTTCTATACTCTTCTTGACTTTAGCTTCCTTTTTTTTCTTTCTGCAAAAAGTGAATGAGATATATAGATTTGATATCTTGTAAAACTCCATATTATAATGATACCCGCTGGGAAATGGATTTTTAAAAACAATGTATTTACTCTATGTGTAGTTTAAGAATACTTTTGAAGTCAACCTTCCAGAGATTTCCACAATTAAGTAAAACTTTTCATTTTCCAGCACTATAACCTACCTGTACACATTTTCCTAATGTATATTGCACCAAGTAGCAATTGAAAAATATTCTGATGCTGCTCTAAATGAATTTGAGACACATGGGTCAAATATTTGAGGCTTACCTTAGTTAAATAAAATTCCAAAATTACAATTACAGAATTCAAGTGGTTTCATTTGACATAGTATATTTGAAAATTGTACTGATTTACTTAAATTAGCAGCAACCCCAGTTATTAAAATTTATCTCTCAAGTACTGTGAACTAAGTAAGGAAACAAGAAGTGGTGGGGGGAACTTCAAGCTATTATCTAAATTACCTAAAATAATTATCTTGATGTAAGTATGGGAAAGAAGTCAATTGAGATGACAGATCTAAAAACGCATCCCTAGGGATCACCAATCTGTTTTCGTGCCATAGCTGCTTATTGAGAAATTTTTAGCCATTGCCTCCTTGGGTGTAAATACATCTTCTTATGAATATCAGCATGAGACAGACAGGGCTAGGCCCTATATCCAATCCATCGAGTTGAAATAATTTTCATTCTTTTGTCCCTTTGATCAGATGACAAATTTTGTTTCCATTTTCAGTTTTTCTGTATTTGAGTTTGCACACTAATCCAACTTGAAATCTTATTCTACATAAGAGTATACCCTGTCAAAGTATCAGAAACCATTGTCCGTCCTCTGATAAGACATTGAAAATTTTCCATTTACTTTGAAATGTCTTGAATCACTGATGACAGGTGATGCTAAAAGAACAATTTTAATAAGTCATCAAGTTCTCCCAGTCTGCACAGATTTTTTGGCAGTACAAGAATATTGCTGCCTGCCATCTGTGCAGAATAAAACTTGGATTTTTGTTCAGGGTCAGTTAAAATGTGCTTAAAACTCTAATGTGTATCTAGGCTTTGATTCTTGCTCTAAAACCTGATTGTATACTACTTGGAATTTGAAGCGGGAACACTAAAATCTCTCCTCCGTGGCTGACATATTGTATTAATAAAGTCGAAAAACCAATTCTTTTCCATGGTAATCAGTTGCTTCATTTTATGGAAATCTAAGTCTAAAAGCATTTCATTTGGTTCATTTTGAATACATATCAAGATTGAGGCATAATTTAACAAGCCAAGAGAATTGTCAGATGGCCCAAGTACAGTAAGCAATGTTCCTGTGCGACTGCTGTGACCCGATATCTTTTCTTACTGTAATCATTTAACTACCATTACCACTCACATCCTGAATGACAAGGAATCAGACCATAAAAGCCAATCCATAACTATTAACAATAGAACTAGATGGTTGATGAAGGTCACAATTGTGACAAAACACACTAGGTTATAGAAACAGGAACTTGTAATATTCACTGATTTTTATGTAGAGACAAATTCTTATTTCATCTCTGAATTATATATATGGTTCTTAAGAATGAGAAGAGCTGAAAGGGAATGTGTTCTATTTGTTCAGTGTGCATGTAAGAAGGAATCTTATAGTCACAGGAGACACCTATGGATGCTTTCTCTCAGATACAATGCTGATCACGCACAATAGTATTCAAACATCTTTGGTATCTTCTCATGTCTACAGGATGTCCTTACAGCAATGTGATATTTCACAGTTTCCTAACCATCACTTCTGGCTTGGTAAATTCTGCACATCTTTTATTTTAATTACACTGAACATTCATTTTTGTACTTTTCTAGAATTAAATTTTACCCCAACTCTTCTAGAATTTTTCTAGGTTCAGAATTTTCTACCTGGGTTGCTGTCTGTCATTAGAAATGTGAATACTTAGTTATTTTCCAAATCATTGGAACACAACCTTCTTAGTGAGTTCTGCCCTTTGCCGTCTCTAGTGAACCACACTTGTTTCTGAAGTCAGTTCCTATACTACATCCTTTTTTCCTGGGTAGATTGAACATGATAACTTTGAGGCTATGTTTACTTGAATAAAATGGGAAGACAATGAACTGAATTTCTGTTTTGTATGTAGAAAAATTAAGAAATAAAGGATGTGTAAAAGACAAGAATTAAAATTATATATTGGGATTTTTTGTGCTAAATTAATAGATATAGCAGGACTTGCTCTCTCCAAAAGGGAACTGTGTAAAATAATTGGTGTGTTACACTGTGTCATGACAGTGACATTTTTACTGCATATGTGGGCTCTCTAACATTGTGTTAAGGAATTCAAATAGACACAGTAAAACTTACTCTGAATCTCCCCCAAATTAAAATACTATAAGGGAATATAAATAACCTTTGTAAACACAGTAAGAAAGCCTTCAGTAAATATTTTGGAAATCGGAAGTAAATAAAATCTACAATCATAAACTTTAGCTACATATATTTTATGAGAAATGTTAGTTTTGAGCTGCATGTTCATTATGGTGCAAAGATAAGTTAAAAGGCACAGGCCACATTAGATTGTATCCAGCAAATGTTAATTCCACCACCTGCTTTCTTTCAAATTCAAGAATGCACTTTTCCATTAATAACAGAAAAGAACAAATACCCATATTGGTTCTTCAGTGTAATTTGTGTGATAATTTCTCTCTCACTAACCCTCGTCCCTTTCTCAGATATACTTGTTAAAAATGTGTTTGCTACTTACAGGCATAAGGTTAAGAATGCAACCTATTCTATCAACATTACAATTGTCTTTATTGTTTCCGTTCCCTTCTCTTCTTTATTTACCTAGTTATATGATGATTAACATTCTGTTAGTACTACTGCTTCCATGGATATACTCAAGTTATCTATTTAAGGGGAAAATAGTCCAGCACTGAAGCCCAAATTCAAAGTAGGATGTCACAATGTGCTACATAGAGTTGGAATCATCTCACTCTGAACGTAGTAGGGAGATAAGAAAGTGGAACCCTGGCAATCTGTTTAGCAGAATACAACTAGGAATTGCTACAAGACACAAAAGAGTAAATTAGTAAAAAAGTGAAGATGGCAGAACCTTAAAGAGGACTGCAGATTTTTAAAAAACCAAGGAGAAACATCTGTGTTTGCCTTTTTTCCCAGGTGAACAAAACTCTGCTTGCTTAGAACATTAGCACAGATTTTCTCACTTGAAGTTATGGGATATTTCAAACAGAGATGCAAGTGCTAATGTTGGAAAAATTCAGAAACATATCCACACTTAAATTATGACTGATTCCCTCAGTACTTCTTCCCAATATGGCTCCAATTTTGGATTATACATTGTAGGAGATGCACTGTGGAAGATATAAACTGAAAATATTTCTGAGTTTCTTAGACCTTCATCTGTGCTGAGAATCTTGTTGTAATGATACAGAAAATATATCCTAACACCAGGAATGGCAGTCTAAAGAAAAAAGGAATGTAAATACATCCGTGAAGGGAATGTGTTGACAGCTGAGATGCTGGTCACTACTTACAGACAGCAGCATGATGGTTCAGGGTACACTGATTTTAGTCAGACTCACTGGAGACCTAGGTGTGAGACTGTAACTGCTGCTGTCTTCTTCACCTTTTACTATTTTCCCTTGTACTCTGACTCCCTCCTCACAGGGCTTCTTATATATTGATTATATTTATTGATTACATGTAGCTCTTGCCTGAAGCTCAACCACTAGCTGTCTAACACATAAGCAATGTCAACAACAATGCAATAAGCATATTTAACTGTATAATTTCTAGTAGAAGGAAAGAATAAAAAGTTAAGTTTCATGTTTTGTTTTACCCAATGCATCAAAAAAGCAGACTTTCAGCATATAGTTTATATGAGCAAAAATATTTTTGTTATCTTTTGTTTTCATTAAGCGATAAAACCTGGTTGTGAATTTTAAACTTAAAAAAAATCTTTGATGTCATTAGCCACAGTTCACAGCCTATGTCTGATGGGGCAGATGCAGATGTTGCTTTCGGCATTCCCTCATTTCCACCACTGCTCAGTAAGGTACCTTCCTATACTATAGTCTAGAGAAAAGCTGATGTTCCATATAAATTTGACACCCCTATGACGTACTTCCTAATCTAGAGCCGCACTTCACATTCTTTATGACAGCAGTTTCATATTATTAGTTTAAATGCTGTCATGCCTATTATATTGGCATCTCCAGAACCACTCCTCTTTATAGATGTCCAACGCCTCCTCGACTTCCATGGTAGATTGGTTTTAGAATCTGCTAGTTGCCTATATCTAGGAGAGCCTAGGAAAGTTGTCTGTATAATTTATCAATCTGTTCTTCTTCTACAGATAACACATCATTCGTGAGATCAGTTTGCTTTCCCCCTCTGTTTATCGTACTTATTCCTATAATGCACAGTAAAGATGAGAAAATACTCCTAAGGCTTCAATGGGCTAGAGAATATTGAAATATATCAAAATGACATCTTTCACTTGCAAAACTGAGGGGCCTTAAGAGACTCTAAGTTCTTGCAACTTAAAACTAGAACTTTCATGTGAGGAAATGATGATATATTCATAACAGCCAAGGACTTAAGAGGCTTAAAAGAGCTTCTTAGTGGCTGTTGTGTTAACATTCTGGATAAAGAACTTAGCAATATCATTAATTCTTAATTCTAAGTACTCACTAGCATGTTCATTGGCTGCTTGGTAGAATTATGTTGTTTTCGTTATTGAAGTTGACTGTTTGTTTGGGGGATATTTTTGTTTTGTTTGGTATTGAAAGAAAGAAAACATGAAGTATAGTGGATATGGAAGTTGGGCAGACTATGGGAAAAGCTGAGAGAACAGAGCAAATATGATCAAAATATATAAAGTTTTCAAACAATAAAAATATTAAAAGAAACCTCTTCCAGCTTGCATTCAGCACTCAAATTCAAAAGCTACATTATCTAATGTTCTATAGATAAGTGATGCAGTTCAAAAGCTGTTAGTTTAAAATAATTTTTCCCCAAGGAGGTTTGGTGTCTTTATTCTATTGAAGTCTTGAAGTATTTAGAAGAGGCTCACCCAAATCAAACAAGAGTCATGATTTATATTGAGTCTCAGAATCTAAATATTAATCTCATCTAAATCTGTTATCAAAGAAAACCTTACAATAGCCATTCAAAGGCTCAATCAAATCGAACACAAATTTAAAAGCTATATATTCTTTTCAAGAAATAATTTTATAATGGACAACTTCTGCATCTTATCAGAAAGGAAGAGAAAGCATCAAATTTTACTTGAAAGGTATTATTCAATATCTACATGCATGCTTTGATTTAGAAAAATAAATGAGTGTTTCAAACATGAAAAGAGTACCTATGACATAAACAATGTTGCCCAATTCAAGTTATCTGTCACTGAACCTTAAATGATTAAAGATATTTACAACAAACTGAGCCTTTCTGGCATACTTGCTACATATAATAATCTTAGGATACACTATATATCCAATAGACACCTGCTACCTGCAAATATGAACCTTGCATTATATTTGTATAACACAGAGAAGAGGTTAATGTTACAATCAACATTTATTATATTGTGTAAAACACAAGGAAAAATTGAATATTATCTTTTAAAGACAATAAACTTTCTCTGGAAAGAAGCTTATCATCGCTGAATAGTTGGTTTCAATATTTGTTCCCTGCTTTCCCATATTATACTTGTGAGGTCTCAAAATAAAACACATTTCATAAGTGGCAGAAAATGGTGAGATGTTTTGTTCAATTCATATTGAAATGGTTCTGTTCTAATCTAATGAAATGGGGCCATTACTCCTTGAAACATTATTTCTGATTTGTCATGTCTACATTAAAGGCTGTGACTGGCATCTGGTATTTCTTTTATTAAGAAAATTATGTCCAACAAATAATTGTAACTTCAGCAGCACAAAGGAAATGCCTGGGCATTATAAAGATTTTCAGTGTTTCTTTTATTATTGTTTAAGTTGAAAGAACAACGAGGTAGAAAGTTGTATTGTTACACTGTAGAAAGTTGTATTGTTACACTGTTGAAAAACAGTGATGACGTTTGCACATAATAATGGGGTAGAAGACAAATAATGGTAAGGATGCTTTAAAAAAACATTGTATTGCCCTTTAACTATATAACTTTAGCAATAGTTTGCAGTTTTATTAGGCTGTGACTCACTTCTTGTTTCCTATAGAAAGAATCAGTGAGGTTTCAACAAATCAGCTTCATGGGTCATGTAAAATGTCTCACTCCATGGAGATATTTAAGGTGTCAGAATTTATCCATGACAAAATTATAAAGAGAAGGCAAGAATTGAAGTAATGCTATGTATCAAGAACTATAGACATTGATTCAAGCTTGGTTTCATTCTTTGTTCTTATCAGTTTTTTCCTATTTATTTTACACAGCAACTCTACACTATTGTTTTCCAAATGCTAAATAAAATACTACCAGGAGTCAGTAGAGCTCAGTAACTCATGGGGATTAGTAATAGAATGAACTCAACCACGTCCCAAGCCTACACAGTACTTCTCCAGTAGACCAACTCTTGGCTGGGAACATATTTTACATCACTGTTCAAAGAGGAAAATCTAGAAGTGCATTCCCCAAAGATAGAAATAATCCTTTATTGTCTCATAAAGATTTTTAAAGAGCAGGGCTTATGCTCTTTCAAAGTTTGTGGACATATATGGCTGATGCCTGCAGTCCTGCTTCATGAAGTGGGGGGGAAAGTTAGCTCAACATTCGAGGTTTGGAAAGACCAACGACCCAACACTTTCATCTGCATGAAGCCCTCTTGAAATGGAGTTGGTAGAGTACCATATTTGAACACAACCATATTTTGATAGACGTGCCAGGATACATTAGCTACAAAGCGCTTGTCAGAATTGACCCACTGACCTGATTAGTGGCTTGGCTCAACATTATCCATCTGGAAACTGAAATGTGTCTGCCAAATACAATGGTCAGAGTTTTGGCAGGGTTGAAATTGAGCTGTTCTTTCTAATGGAGCCTTGCTAACAGGTTCATTTACCTCCTAGGGGTACTACTTGAATGTCTCAGTAATGTCATGCTTAGTGGGGTGGAAAATACATAGGCTTTGGAGCTTTACACATCAGAGTTTGAGTTGATTTGATCACTTAATAGTTTGTCAATTACAGTGCCACCTTCAGGCTCAGGATCTATTAAGTCTATGAAATAGGAGACAATGATCTGTCTCTGACTGAGTTGTTAGAAGCATTAGAAATAGCATTCTGTGATACAAGTACAAAATGTTTACTGAGTTTTCATTGTTGCTCAGTGATATATGAAGTGTTTTTCAAAATCATCTACATTGAGAAAAGACTGCCTTACCTAGATACTATTATTATCTCAGCTGAAAGAATGAAATACAAAGTTGCAGGCAATACAATCGCTTACAGTTGGCTGAAACCTAAGAAGTGTAATTTAGTGTTAGCAGTCACTTCAAATTGTCCATGATTCACAGTGAGAAAAAAGTAACTTCTGTTATCATTGTTAGGGTTTATTATCCTCTGTTTTTTGTCTGAAGAAGGGTTCACTAAAGACCCATCAAATTTCACAGAGTAGGAAAAAGCTCCCGGAAATATTTCTAGTTGATTTTATGCTATGTAAGATTGTGGACTATTTCCTGTGAGTATAATGGATAAAAATATTAACTAATACGCTTGTATCTTTAATATCTTCAATTGTATTGCACATCCTCTAAGAATGTATTGAAGAACTCAATTGAACTCAAAGAAGCTTACCATTCACCAGGATAAATATTTTTTTTTAGATTAGACTCCTACTATTTTTTAATAATTAAATAATGAGCTATTAACTGTAGATGTTTAAATATGAAACAAACTTCTTAAAGAATAAAAAGACTTAAAACACAGTTTCTATACACATTTTTTGTGTGTGTATATGTCTTTTCTGTCTATAAGAGAAATCACCCTGCTTTGATTTGTTCTTTTACAGATTCATTGTAAGGCAAGAATATTAGTTCATATCTGACATCATAGTACTCAGAGAATTATGACTTTGAGGCCACTCTGAGCAATACAAAGAGAAGACCTCAAAGATAAAACAAACACATTGTAAGGACTTACACTCAGAACAGATTAAGTCCAAGAGGTGAACAGAATGAAAGGATAATGTAGCTTATGTACTAAGATGTAGAAAATATTGTCACAGATATCAAGAGACTAGGTGACCTGTGTTATTCCTGGCCAAGATCAAAGCACTGTTTTTGTGATTCTGATTGAGATTAAGCCCATTAAGGATTTAAAATTTCCCTATTGGAAATGTACATCAAGTCAATGTCTTTAGTAGTGTTTGTCAAATGAATGACTCCTGACCCATCCCATAATGTGTGTGTGTGTGTGTGTGTGTGTGTGTCTGTGTCTGTGTGTGTCTGTGTCTGTGTGTGTCTGTGTGTGTCTGTGTCTGTGTCTGTGTCTGTGTCTGTGTGTGTCTGTGTATGGTATAACTGAATATATTCATTCTATAAAAATGATACAAAGGTATAAGTACAAGCAATACATCAAGTGTTCAATTAAGCTGTTTTCCTGGTATAAGGGTATTTTGTATAATTCCTCTTGATACTGAACTGTGGTGGACAGCCAGTGCTGGACAGTTCCTTAGTAATTAGGAAAATCGTAGGGGTTGCTAGCAAGTATGATTTGGTAGGTGCTGTGGTGTGGTGGTTAAAGAAAGATGCTTCCTATAGGCCTATATAGCTAAATGCCAAGTTATCAAGGAGTGGGACTACGTAAGAGGAATGAGGAAGAATGACCTTGTTGGGGTATCTGTGACTCTCTTGGAGGAAGTATATAACTTGAGGTTGGCTTTGCAGTTTCAGAATCCCAAGTCAGACCCAGAGGTTTGCTCTCCCTCTTTCTGCTGCCTGCAGGTTCAGATTGATAACTCTCAGTTCCTTCTTCAGCACCATATCTGCAAGCATGCCGTGTTTCCCACATGGATGATAATGAACTAAAACTCTAAAGCTTTAAGCAAGTCTCATTAAATTCCATCCTTTATAAGAGATACCATGACTATCATTTCTCTTCACAGCACTAAACCACTGACCAATATACCTGACCTAGATACTTTTAAATATAGGAAAATAAAGGAAAATGAAAAAATATGTCAAGAAATCTAACAAAGTCTTAATTTCACAATGGTGGATTATAACAAAACTGAAAATAAAAAGAGTCTTCATACTCAGAAACAGAATAAAATATTTGAAAAAGATCAAAAATATAATATTATAGGAAACTCTTTCATTGAACACCTTTAGTTTACCACACTCAACAAGTCTATTGATTCTATGTATAATATAAATAGCTTAAAGATAAAAATGCTGGGAATTTCTAGTTCTCTAAAAACTGTGGCTGTCTTACTCCATACATTAGGACAGTGACAACAGTTGGCACAGAGACTTTTCCTTCAGTTAATCTTTTCAGTGCATGTTGTTTGACAATGGACATATGCCTTCAACTTACTAAATACTTTTATATTAATGAAAGACACAGCAAAAGGCAGAAGTATAAATGCGAATTAATTTGAGCTTTGTCTTAAAGTATGCTTATGAATAAACTAGGCAAAGAAACAAATTAACAACAGCATCAAAAATACCAACAAAATATATACAGTAATTTTTTGCCAACCTAACCAAGAAAAACTGCTATAGAAAGGCATTTGACTGTTACATCAATAGTCAACATCTCCATGAAACGATCTCTAGGCTCATTCATAATCAAGTGGACACATACATATCTAAGAATATTAATCTCAGATAACCCAGTGTATATGATGACAGTATCAGGGGCAAGAAAGCAGATTAAAGACATTATCTAACTTCTGAGAAAATATTCACTATAAATTCTGATGTTAATTAACATTATGAATGTATTTTTGGTTTGCCAGCTTGCCATAAAACACATGGCAATATGAATGTTACAGTAAATAAGATAGATTCAAATGGAGCCAGGTTGACTTTAATTCCAGATATCAAATATAATGGACATTTATTTTTAAATGTCAAAATACGCTAAGTTTACAAGATGACCGACGTGGTTTACTCAGTATGATTGAAGAGTATACGATAGTAATCTCTAGGTAAATGGATTGGTTTCAATCTTGAGATACTGTCTTGTCTCATAGCCTAGGTTAATTCCAACCACCCCATACATGTCTATAAATATCCCTAGTCCTTGGACATAAGATATGTTTCATCATTTCCAGAAGTTAATGGACATTATTAATTCATGCTATAGTCATAGGATTGAGGCCTTTACTCCACATATCTTTGAATGCTGAGATTCTCCTGTGGAAGAAAATGGAAAATGGTGGGTGAGAACCAGGAAATGTTGACAAAGAAGCATGCACTGCTTACTGTACTGCAAAGGAGTTGTTCTTGGTTGTTGCTAACAGAAATCGCACATAATGCAATGTTTCTGAGATATGAGATTTAATTAAAATCTGTTTTTGCAATAGTGTATGAAATGAACTTTATGTTCACATAAGGATGTGAAATAATAAGTAATCATCCAAGAAATTGAATTTTCCGTGGTGAAATAAAAATAGTCATTTAAGTTATAATATGGAGTGTAGATCTAGATCAGACTCACAGTAAAACAGTTTATTTCTTTCTTGTTTTGTTTTTTCTCATCATTTCTCAATGAAATCTTCATACTACAGAAGAGGTATTCATTTAAATTTACAGTGTTATTGGTGGAAAGTAAACGTGTCTTACAACTTTTCTAAATAATTTCTCTACAACATACCATTAAGTATGTCAAGAACAAACTTTACTTTCACATGTCCAGAATATAGTCCTACTTAATCCTCCACTGCAGTCTGTTCCCACAGCTTTTGAGTAATTATTGCAGAGTGTGCTCTGCCAGTGTCTTCTTGATGAGAATTTCATGCCTTCTTGTCTTGACAATATTAACAACATCAAAACAGTTCTACCTAATTCTTCTTCTTTCCCTTAATACAGTGAAGGCAGTTTTATCACTAGGAAAAAGATGGCCCTCTAAAGAAAAATGGGGCACTTCCCTGGAATATGGTAAAATCAATCTTCAACTGAAAGAGAACAATATTTGGAACTGTAAAGTATCAACAAAATCAATTGTTCTTGACTTGTAACTCTAATCATATAATTTGCTTCATTCTCAACTTTCAGCCTATTCTAATTGCCAAATAAATTATCATAGTTTATCATTCTGCTCTGTAAAAGCCACCAACATTGTCTGGTCTGTCTTTTGAATCATTTCCTCAATTATTTCCCAAAGAACATTTATCTATATGCTGAATTCACTGAATAATATTTAAATTTTTTAAATAATATCTCTAAGTATTTTTGAAGTTTTTAAAGTATCAATATATGAAGAGCAAAGCAAAATAATTTACCCTCCTCTAACACTACATTTGAAATGAAAAGGCAAGAAATTATTAGATAAATTCATATTTTATCCTAGAAATGGATTGTGTCAATATAAATAACAACTAGTTCTCCCTTTGTGAAACTGAAGGCTAAATTCTCATGTTAATATGGGATATAAAACCTAATGTTATAGAATTAAGAAGTGGAGTGTTTGGGGAAACAATTTTACTATGGAGGCTTCATGCTTATACATGAGCTAGTTGTTCTTTATAATAAAGATGTTAAAAGGAAACACCTTGTACCTCTTGCAGTGAGCAAAACAGATAATCTCTTTTAGAAATATAGAGAGAGTTATATCTAGAACTTCATCTTGAACTTCCTGACTCAGAAAGAGCTATAATTAAATAATTTGCCTGCTAGGTCTTCTTTTCTCAACTCACTAAACTTTGCACAATTGACTAAAGCATCCTTAAACAGCACTTGGTAGAAAGAATAACATGTTTTTGTAGAGGATTCTTAAAATTGTGGAATGGCTTTGGTACTTGGAAATGGAAGAAGTTGGGAATATTTGGTGGTGAATGATTGAAAAGTCCATCACATTCTTAGTGAAACAGAGTGGTGAACCCTGAAAAACTTGTAAAAAGAGAACTCTAGATATAACCTCATTCTACACAGGAGTTAACTGTTATTGAATGGACAGTTGCTAGAAAGATGAATAAAAGAATTATTTATCAGGAGTCCTCAGATGGAAATAACGAATGGATGATTGCAAACTAGAGAAAAATCTTACCTTATAAAATGACAAAATTGTACTATAACATATGGGCCTTACTGTTGTAGAAAAGATAAGATGTAGAAGAAAAAATGGTGGATTTTAAAAAAAGAAATGCATAATGAAAAATTTGAAGGTATAAAATAGCTTATGATTGTTGTTGTTTTGGTTGTTGATTACAGCAAAAAGAAAAATTAAGGAAAGATTAGGGAAATGTACACATTTGTAAAATTCCCAGCTAGAAATGATATAAGAGATTTAAAAAATACTGCTTAGAGAGAACACTAAGGACTATCAGGTAACCAGTAGATAAGAAGTTTAACATGGAGAAGCAGGAAAAAAAAAACCTCCCACACCTCAACAAGACAATGAAAATGTGATTCCATAGGCATCTCTATAATTTTTGGAATATTCATAATCCAGAAGCTCAGAAAGGCAGGAATTTGGGTTCTAAATAATTTCAGGCTCAATCTTTGATCCCTCAAAATGTATTCACTCAGGCTTGAGTATTCAGAAGATTTTGGATACTCTAAAAGGCACACAGAGTAGGGAGTATGTACATTGTGTGAGAATTGCATCTTGACCTTATATTTCAAAGGATACTCTGGCAGAACGTGGAGGCCAGGTAGCACTCATGGACCCAGGCAACAAGTCACAAAGATGCACTTACTCCAGGACTTGGACCTGATTGTGGTGGCCATGGTATGAACAAAATTCAAAAGCATGCTAACAGGAAAATCACTGTCAAATGGAATAGGCTCTCTGACGAAGAACCTGCAGCACCCAAGATTCCAGCATGTTCATGGCATACACTTAGAAAGCCAATATTATTGCATACAGGGAGACTGACCATAGTATACAGCTGAATCAAAGAGTCAGATTTAACTGATAACAGTGGGAGCAGACTCTGAGGGAAATGGACTTCAGGCCATAGATATCCTGCAGGGAGAAAGTTATGGTGGATATCTTCTTCACATACTATCAACACTGACACAGAGATCATAGGAAGGGCTTGCAATTGTAGTGTGCCTAAACACTAGGGTGAAGGCTTTGCCATTTTTCTAAGACTAAGGTCGTTGACATGGCTATTCTCAGGTCAACAAAACACATTCACATACAATTTCACTCGTTCAGGGCTTTCATCACTCCTATACTCCAGAAAAACAGAATTCATTTTTTTTTTAATGTTGGAAAGTATACTAACCCAAAGACTCAAATGTGAAAATAATCCACAAGTACAAAACTTGACTTGGTGGACTCTGTGGCTTTTGGAGCTCAACCTCATTGAGTGTGCCCAGATGTGGAACATCTGGTGCCTGGGGGCACATTCCCCCATTCCTGCCATATACGCTCATACACATACAAATAATTAAAAAAAAAACCTTAAAAATAAAGATGACACTTGTTGGGACAATAAGGTTCCAACTCCACGGACAGAGTTAGCACCATGACATGGAAAGGAACCACTTCCTGGTCTTCCAGCAGGTGGAGACAAAACAACAGGCTGCCATCTTTGAAGTGGAAAACAAGCCTTCATGGGAAATCTGTGGATTCCTTAGATTTGAACTTGCCAGGTTTCAGAACAGTAAGAAATAAATTATTGCTCTTAGTTTCTCAGTGTAAAGTGTTTATTTTAGTAGTTCAAGTTAACGAAGAAGACATGAAGCCACCATATTCATGTTTATAGTTAGATGTATTTTCTTCTTCTTTCCTAGTTTACCAAGAACACCACGTCTTTACATATTTTAAATAACCAAATATAAATCTGAGTTTCTTCCTTTGGCTTATAATTATCAGTATTATTGATGTCTTCACTTAGCATTTTCTGTGTGCCTGGATGCTCTAACTTAATTTTACATGTTTCCTTATTCACTTACTTGAGAAATTAGATTTGTCATTTTAATGTCATTTTCAAGTATCTGTAACTGATGATATAAATTCTCTGCTTTTCACCAATTCAGCCCTAGCTCTAACATTCTACATTCAATGCTTACTTTAAGTGAAACCAGTTTGAAATTTCTTATGATTTCTGATTGAAAAATTACTTGGGTGTTTTATTTGTTGATTAGGTGGTTGTTTTTTTTTTAATTTTTTTTATTTTTTTTATTTTCTAGGAATTTGTAGGTTTTCCTGATTCTTGAGTTGCATTAAATCATTTGACTTTACTTTGGGTTGAGAATATATATATATATATATATATATGTATATATATATATATAATGATTTATTTTTCTTTCAAATTTTTAGGGTGGTCATTTTTCCTTATTTATGAATATGTCTATATGAGTGTGCATGAGGTATCCATGGTATGTATAAACATATGTATGTGCAATTGTGTGTGTATATGTTCATATGCATGTATGTAGAGGCCGGAGGGAGGTGTTGTAAGCATTTCCATCTCACTTTGCATTATTCTTTTGAGAGATTTCTCATTGAACCTGGAGCTGTGATGGTCAGAAAGCTAGTTCCTGCTATTCATAGGGCCAGAATTGCAGGTGTGTGCACACACCTATTCCTGGCTTTTGATGCTGGTGCTGGAATATGAGCTCGCACCCTTATATGACTGCGCAGGTAGTAGACGTTTACCCACTTGGCCATCTTGACACCCAATCAAGTAAATTTATGTCACAGAATGTGTTCTAGCCCATGCTGTTGCTAAATGGATTGTTCTGTAAATGTCAATTAGATTAAGTTGATTGATAGTTTGGTTTAAGTCAGCAATATAAATATGATTTTATGCCTCCTTGGTGTATCTGTTACTTAAAGATGGATGTTGAATCTTCAATTATAGTAGTAAATATGTCTGTGTGTCTTTACAGAGCAATGGTATTTAACTTTGGTTGTTACATATCATGTAGTTAGGCACACGCACACATATACACACGTATACACATTTTGATCATTGGAAAGTTGAATGCTTTATGATATTTAAGGCTCACTTTTATCTCAACTTATTTTTTTTTTTACTATCCAAAGCTAAATTTATCTAAAATTAACATATAACTATAACGTGACTTTGCTTGGCCTAGGCTTAGAGTATGATTTTTGTCAGTTAGTTTACTCCATGCAACTAAAATATCTAACTTTTTATGGACCAAACTTATTTATTGAGATACTTTTACTTTTCATCCACACACACACTCTGTATAATTGGGAATGTGTCTTACTATTTAATCCAAACTGTATTTGAATGTGACAATTCTCATGCCTTGGCTTTCTAAGTACTGAATGTGTAGGTGGATGCCACCATTCATAGCTTTATTGCTATGTTTTGTTTGTTATAATGTAAAGTTATTTATTTGACAAAGACTAATAGTATCCACCCTGTTTCTCATTTATATTGATAGTATTACTTCTTTTACTCTTCATTCTTTCTTTCTCCAAATAGGCTGTTTCAAGTGTTTCCTGCTTTTTCTCCTCTCCTGGTATGTGAAATACACTTATTGTTTGTATACTTTCAAGCCAACCAGTTTTCTAACACACACAATTTTCTTTCCTCAGCTTCCCAAGTGCTTAAGATACAGGTGTATGATCATGAGTAACATAATTTACTTTAAGTTGTTTTTCTCAAAGTTTTCAGTTCAAGTTTTTACTAATCTTATTCTATGTACACAAACTGAACACTTTATGTAGTGCTCAGATTTCTTAAGGGAAGTCTCAGTAGCTTCCCCTGGTATGATGTGGCTTTATTGTTACTCATTTTACTTACATGGTCTAGAATCATCCAGTGTGCTGCTATTGTAAAGCAAAACCATCCTTTATCTTATAGTTAAATTGATCATTAAAAAAAAATAGGACCAGAGATAGCTCAGTGTTTAAGACCACTGGCAGCTCTTCCAGATGACCCAGGTTCGATTGCAAACACCTGCATGGTGGAAACATTTATCCCTTCATTCACAAAGCATCAGTCACCCCATTCACTTCCAGCTGCTATGAACAGAGCACAAATGGCACACAGACATACATGAACACAAAGTAACCATAAACATAAAATGAAAAAAATTAAAATGTTCCATGTTTTCCCACTACATATCTGATTACATACACACACACACACACACACACACACACACACACACACACACACATATATACATTCAACAATGAAGAATTTTTCTGAAAATTACTTGCTGAATATGTCTGCTGGTGGTGTATTACATCTGCTTTTGAGTATTCTATTCTGATCTTGTATTTTTTCACTCAGTACTTTAATATTATACTGAATTCTCTTCTTGTTTATAGACTGGGAAAATTAGAGTAATTTTTGGGTAGTGATGCTGGCTTCCTCAATCCCTGTGTTTTTTTTTTTTAAATCTAATTGTTTACTTCAGTACTCTGTCCATTGAATAGGGCACATACCTGTGTTCAAGTTGCTTTGCTATTCAGTAATTTTCTTATGCTGTATTTTCTGAAGTTTCTGAATATTTCTTTTATAAATTAATTAATCTTAAACTTTGTAATCACTCAATCTATGTGTTACATATATTCTTTTCTGTATTTGCAATTGAATAAATATTATAATGATATGTCAATATTTCAATATTACCAATCATTTGGATATGTAATAATAATTGTTCTAGAGTTTTGGCACAATTTTCAAATATTATGTTTTACTTAGTTTTTATTTTCATTGCTTTTGTATTTTAGTTGAGGAACTTATTTGTTTTTAAATTCACAGATTTCCTCCCTGTCCAATCATCAAGGAAAGGCTGAGATAGAACCTTCTTTTCTCTTACATTGGCTTTCATTTCTACCCTTTTCTTCTGATCATTCACTAGCTTGCCCATCCCACTGCTTAAAATTAGCCATCTGTTCCTGCATGCTGTCTACATCTCTACTAGATCCCTGAACATATTAATCATAGTTATTTAAAATTCACTATCTGATAATCCAACTCTCTGTCATTTCTGAATTTGTATCTGCCTGTTACATTATGGGACAGGCTGTGTTCATTTGATTTTTGGCATGACTTATAGCTTTTTTGTAGTGAAAATTTTGATCTATTATTTTAGATAACAGAAAATAAGGCAAATAATTTTCTAGTATGATAATTTATTTTAATGTGACCAAAACCAGGGTGTCTTCAGTGAACTTTGTGGGTACAGATCCTGAAAGCTTCAAAATCCTCTAATTTCCATGCTACTACCTCACTGCACAACCTGGGTTTCTTTAAGAAAATGTCTTCAGAAGAAGCTTGTGTCTTGATGACTTTCCTCTTGTAATCTACTCTTCAGATATTGGATTATGCACATCATGAAATAATATTTAGTAGGATGACAGATTCTCTTGTTATCAGATGATGGAATTTTGAGTAGTATGTCATGGGCTGCTCACCATGTTCTCAGCTCTTTGGTCCCAAATAGGTGAGGAAAAAATGCTAGCATTACTTGAAAATAATTCACTTTTTGTTTCCCACATTAAATAAAAGCATTAGCGCCATCGGCCTTGACCTTGAATTCTCTCTTATAGAGAATATTAAATTATGATGACAGATCTCATTTATTTGCCAGAAGCAAAGGAAAATCTCAGATTGCTGTCACAAGAAACTGGTGGAGTTTCATAAGATGTACTTTCCAAAACAGAGCAGCTCCTATTCCTTCAGCTTATCACATTTACCAGTTCTGCTTCTCAGATTATCTCTCTGTTATTTTCTGATCATGGGAAGCGAAGCAAGTCATGTTACAAGCACTCTGAATTCACCTTCTTCTAAGGATTATGGGGACAATTCCCTCATAATCAATTTGCTGGTGAACTCATGAATATTTTTCAATTCTTTGTTTTTTCCCATATTTTACTAGAAAAGTGATGTCTTCCAATATTCTTTTACATAGGTACACAAATCAAAGACTGGTAGAATGAATATATTATATTGCTAATGTATATGGACTATAAAATTATATATATTTGAGCCTACCAATTACTTTTGTTTGACTGTTAATATATATGTAGCAGATATGCTTCCAGGTAACTCATTCTCCAGATGAAACTACAATTTTTTTTTTGGAAGAATTGAGTCAGGCTTAAGTAGAAGCAAGAGGGCAGTGGGCTTAAATATTGCTGGTATAACAGTTTTAATTACATTAATAGCTAGCACCACTGCTTCTGAAATTGCTTTGATACAAGAAGTTAAGACAGCTCCTTTTGTTAATAATTTAGCAAAAAATGTTACTAATGTGTTGAATATTGAAGAAGATTTAGATTGGCATTTGGAACAATGGATTTTTGCTCTCTATCCTATTAAAATTATTGAAAGGAGTTTCAGATTTTAAGAGTACGTAGCCAATTCAAGTGTCATGGCAAACACCAATGGATTTGATTACTTCTAAAATTTACAATGAAAGTAATTATAATTAGGAAAAAGTTTAAAGACACTTGCAGGGTATCTGGGATAAGTCTAACAAATCTCTGTATGTTTTAACTTTGCATAATGAGATTTTGCATTTAAAGAAGGCTGCTATGTTGAGCTTTGATGCTGTGGATACTGCTGATAAAATTATCTATGGCTTGAGGTCAGTATTTCCATTTTGGTCAAGCTTCAAGAACAGCAATATAGCTTGATCATGCCAGCCCTTTTTGTTCTAGGAATACTTTTATTCCGGCCCATTGTGATAAATTTTGTCTTTAACAACATCAGCATATTGGCAGACAAAGTCCATGGCTTAAAAATAAAAGTGGACCTCGAGACAGAGTTATTAATTTAACAGGCTGGCAGAATCTTACCTGTCCTTGACTTGCCAGCCTGTTAATTTCTGCATAGAGCCTTACAAACCTAAGACAGAAGAGAATTGCTTTTGATAATGGATATTCCATGACAGGTAAGGAAGTCATTCTTGTCAGAACAACCTAAGACAGGTTTGGTCTTGTTTATGAAATAAAAAAGAGGGAGATGTGGAGAGCTTTTGGGGCTTCTTGGCAGGAATCTGACATTAGCCAACGACAAGGAAATGGGCTTCAGGCAGAAATCTGACTTTAGGCTAGAACAAAAAAGTAATTTCAGCCAAGAATCTAAATCTTAGGCTAGAACAAAGAAGTAATTTCAGGTGGTAATCTAAATTTTAGGCTAGAACAAAGAAGTAGGTTTCAGGCATGAAAATGACTTTGGACTAGGAGAGGAAGTAGGCTTAGGAACAATGATCATGGGACTTTTTTATTGCCTTGCTTATTCTTTGACTATTTGTGTTTATTGTCTTGCTTGTTCCTTGACTATTTTCATTTATTTTATTGCTAGTTCCTAAACCTAGAACTGACCTTAATATTTGCATGTAATTAAAATGGTATAAAAGCAGATTGGGAAAAAATTATAATCAGCGAGTTGTTGGGTCAGTAATACAATGCTTGCTAAACAAGCTAGAGAATCAGAGTTTAAGAATAAGAGTTTGAAATCTCTAGGAGTCATGTAAAAACCTCAATTATTTTGTCCTGCTTGTAATTCTTATATTCAACAAATTAAAGGTTCAGAGGAAAAAGATAAAGAAAATAATAATGCTGAAGAAACACCAGATGAATCAGTTCTTGAAAACAAGTCTTTTCAAAAAATGATGATGAGGAGTCTGAGAACCTAGAGCTTGCCTGGGATGTGCTGGATTTAACCAAGATAATTTTTAGAGATAAGAAACAAAGGAATTCCATGAGGAAACAAACAGGTGATTCTTCCTCTACAAATTGTGTGACTATTTCCCATCTTATCAGAAAGAAGAGGAAACCAGAGAAAGAAGTCCTCTGTGAAAATGATGCAAAGAAAGCCAAATAAGGTCTGGAGGTGAATAGAGGGGCGCTGTCCTATGTGGAAATCAAGTTTCAGAAAAGATGGAAACTAGGGCTGAGAATCAGACTAAGATTCTTGCAACAGCAGAGAAGACATAAATGGAAAGTTCTGGTTTCTTCGGAGATATAGTTGTGTCACGTGATATTTTTCTGGAATCTTTCTTATCAGAGGATGTCTTTGCTAAAGCAGAGAGGTGAGGGAATGTCATGCTGAGAAGAGACATATGGTATGTTTTTGGAAGCTACCTGGAAAGAGAGTATGTGATGTTTTCCTAAAGCAGATGCTTGAGAAAATATGTGATGCTTGGAAAGGGGATGAATATAAACCAACAGACAATGGACAATGTTGTGTGGCATCTGATCACCTTGACACACTTTCCTGATCTTTTTTGGGCTTTGCTGATACTGATCTTTGCAGTTGACACTGTGGCATTGGTTTGCCTTGCCTTCTTCACTGCCAAAGAACTTCTGGTTGTGTTCTAGTGGCTTCTTTCTGCTTCTGCAGAATCTGTTCTATCGAATCAAATTGCCATTGCTGATACCCGAACCTTATTTTTCAGTGAATTGAGCTCACAACAAAGATTGAGATTGCCCAAAAATAAATATTTCTAAACAGGTTCACATGCTCTTTTGATCTATTTACCATTCCTTTTGAGTACTTATGGTGGATAGTGAGCTAGAAGAGAGCTTCAAGTGTCTTTGTATCCTTATTAAACTAGGTTTTAAAAAATATAAGCCTATAGGAGATAGCAGAGTCTGCAGCTATAGTTGACAAAACTGATTGCTAAGAGGGAGTAGAACCTGCCTCTTGAGGGAAAGTGGCTTTGTGCATAAAGGTATTTTTTTTTAACTTTGGACATTTCTTTTTTATAACTTTGATAAAAAAATGTTTCAAAAAAAACAAACAGCCAGAAAAAAACAGGAATCTACAAATAACAAAATAAAACAAGATAAAACAAAAACTAGCAAACTGGAATTATATGTATCAAACAATAAGAAAAAGAGCTAAAGGAAACACATATAGACACACAGACACATATCTACATACAGAAATCCCATAAAAATTAAAACCCAAAAAGCAAAATATACGTGATAAAACCATATGATGTTAAAAGAAAACATACATGCCCTTACGAAGCATTATGAGACAAGGAACAATTCGTTGAATTTGTTTTATTTTTGCAATCAACTGTTAGGCATGGGGTCCTGCCCTAAAGAGTGGTTTGTTTCCCCAATGAGACATCATTGAAGAACAATAGTTTTTCATATCAATTGGAGATGGCTTCTGGGTTATGAATGGGGGCTTATATTCATTTGTTCCTCTTGGAAGGAAGAAGAAAGCAATCACAGTGGGGGGAGGAAGGGACCTGACTCTGAAAGGGGACAGGGAAGGAAATGAGGAACACAATCAAGTTTGAGGGGGGCACAGGAATGAAGCCCTGAGGGCCAGCAGAAAGAATGGAAACAGGCGACCTCAGTAGGTAGGAGGTAGGGGGACTCTCTAGAATGTACCATAGACCTGGGAGGTGAGAGTCTCTCAGGACTCAAAGGGAGGGACCTTAGATGAAATGCCCAACAGTGGGGAAAGGGAGCTTGTAGAGTCTGCCTTCAATAGAAAGTCAGGGTATCATGTGGAGTGATGGGGTTACCATTCCACAGTCAAAAACTATGACCAAGAAAAGGGGGGACTTCTGCCCCTAGACCAAGCAGAGAGGGGCCACCCAGAAACCCCTCTGACAGGTGATCTGAATTCTTGCTTAGGCTGCGAGGCTAAGCACTGCAAAGGAATATAAATAAAAGATAAAAATATCTATCTGAGTTCCCTGAGGGACAAGCCTAACTGCCTAGGGGTTGATGTCAAAAGTATCCCCTCTCCAGGAAAAAGACATCATTGGGACGGGTATGGCCCTCATGACTCACTGGACAACGACAGGGGGACTGGAGCCATTACAAGATCCCCTTCAAATACTGGAGGTCAGGCCTCTATCCCTGCCTTCGAAAGTTTAGAATTGCCACAGCGCTTCTATACTTAGAGAAGGCAGGGGCAGCCCTGCTTACACACTGTAGGCCTAAAATCAACCATAGGCCTAAAATCAGCAATAGGCCTGTCATACATGTATACTAACACCAAGTCTTGGGTCTCAGTGGAAAAACATTGAAACAGATGGCTATAAGCTAATGTCAACAGGCAGCTTTTGTGGAAATTTATAAGCCTGAGTAGTCATAGACCTTGTAAATAGGTAGCCTGGGCAGACAATACCAACTTAGATAAGGACAAGCGAGTCATAGAAAGAGTCATAGTGAATTGTCCCCTGAACCTTCACCTAGCTGATACCCGGTTCTGATGATATCTGTATTCCCCCTGAACACCCACACTCCAGTGTCATTCCCTTCCCCACATCCTGCCTTTCTGTGTTTATAACCCCTGTGTGAATTAATTACGATTTGAGAAAAAAAAAGAAAAAAAAAGAACTTCAGGATAAATGCCTGAGGGAAATGAGGTGCAGTGACAGGCTCAACTTGGGATCCAACACAAGGGGAGGTCCCATGGGCTGACATTATTACTGATACTATGGTTGACAGGAGCCTATCATGATTGCCCTCCAATAGGCCCAACAAGCAGCTAAAAGAGTCAGATATAAATATTTACACTCAACCAATGGACAGAAGCTAGTGATTTCTATGGTAGAATTAGGGAAAAGCTAGAAGAAGCCTAGGAGGAAGGTGACCCAATAGGACAACCAGCAGTCTCAATTAACCTAGACCCCCGAGATTGTTCAGATATTGATCCACTTACCAGGCAGCTTACACCAGTCTATTAGAGGCTCCCAAACACAAGTACATCAGACGACTCCCTGGTTTTGACTCAGTGACAGAAGATGCATCTAATCCTCAAGAGACTTGAGGTTCCAGGGAGTAGGGAGGTCTGATGGGGTGTTGTGGGATGGAGACATGCTTTTGGAGATGGGGTGGGGAAGTATGGGATGTGGAACAGAGGGCAGACAAGGAGAGGAATAAAAGACTGGACTGCAAAATAGATTAAAGAAATGAGAGAGAGAGAGAGAGAGAGAGAGAGAGAGAGAGAGAGAGAGA
>NW_021604646.1:2439931-2442852 GCF_004785775.1 Grammomys surdaster | reverse complement strand
GAGAGAGAGAGAGAGAGAGAGAGAGAGAGAGAGAGAGAGAGAGAATATAAAACATAACAAAGTTATTACTGCTTGAGATCATATTCATTCACAGACTACAAGGTAATGGCAAGACCCACTGCTTGTACATTAGTGTGTTTTAAAAGATGTCAGTGCCTGACCATGCAGATAGTAGATAGAAAGGATAGTTAGTTAAGAGGTTATTTGAATAGTCAACATCATAAGATTTAGTATGATTTATTGCTCAATGGTTACTCTAATATATGGCACTGTGTCATTTATAGAAATAAAAAGGCACGCTATATTTATTATCTCATGAATACTAACTTTCTGGAGAGTCTACCTGAATCTCATGATTACTACATTTATAGTAATTTTATATACTTTGCCCCTAATCATTAGGGATTTGCACAGTTCAAGTATGAATCTTTTATTAACTATGGGTTTTAAGGCTACTGTTTTGAAATATTGTGTATTGCTGTTTTATTGATATAGGTATTTTGATACATAATCAAATGAACACTCCGTTAAACCTGAAAGATAAAATGTTAAAAATGCCAAGGTGGGATTACAGTTAGATATCAGTGCATATTACCTGGTCATCAGTACTTAACATTCCTTTGGCCTCAAGCAAAGCTCAAGCAAATTTAAAATTAAACCATTAACAGATTAACCAGAATACATGTATAAAACAATCATCCTTTTAGCCTATCTTGCTTTTTTCGTCTGTCCCCTAATACTTTGCTTTGGATTTTTCAGTGAAGTCATAAAAATCTCACTATTGTCTTTTATTAGTACATGGAGAGAAACTACTGGCATTTCCTTTTAATGTGGGGAAGTCACAACCCGTTTATTTTTGATATGTTACCACAAATGCTTTATTTTCTGCTTGTCACTGTGCTGGGTTGGAGAAAAACACAATTAGTGAAAGAGAAGAATCAGTATCCTAGGCTTTTTCACACTTTACAAATGGTTACAAGGTGATAATTAACTATGTGCTAACTACTAGGTGATAATGCTCAACAGAAGAAGGTGAAAATTAATTGTCTGAGATAAGATATCGCTGGAATGGTTCATTTCCTTAAAAGCTATTGAAGCAGACAAAAACTGACATTCTCTCGTTTTGAGTAGGATAATGCACTGTCATCAACTCAATTGAATTGAACCACTCCTAGTCATTACCATCATCTTTCATTCATGCTTCTGTTCATTCAACAAACAGTTATTGAATAACAAGAGTGTGTGTGGAATGTTGATAGATGCTTCAGATAAAGCAGGAAAAAAATAGATGTCTGCTTCCATGGGAGATTTACTATGTCATTTTCTGTTGCCTTCCATGTCATTACTGCCATCTCTGATATCACTAATTTTATCATAGCCCCATCATCATCTTTTGTCATCAGCATTAAGTCAGAAAATAAATTCTGTACTAGTAGAAGAAGCACAATGAAGAAGAGTTTAAAATAAAACTATGTATGTAAGGCATCTGAGTCTTGAACTCTTTGTGACTTTCTTCAGTGTATGTTTAAAATATTATTTCCCCAGAAAACAAAAGAAAACTAAAAATAACTGAATAAGAAGAAAGAAAGGAAAAAAAGCAAAAAAGCAAGAAACAAGCAAACAAACAAAAAACAAAAAGCAAAACTACAGGCTACTTCGTATAATTTTAACTTTCTAGTGTACTGGATGCTTGCAGCATATTTTCTGAGTGGTTATGTGGTAAAGTGAAGATGTTTCAGTCTAGGTTTCTAATGTCTACATAGATGTGTAGCTAGAAATAGTCCCTGCAGGAGCCAATGCAAGAATCTCTCAACTCCTCTAAATGCTGAGCAAGGTTCTGTCCATAATCAGAGTCCCTCCTTTCTCATCTTTCCTTTACATTCACCATGGATCAACTTAACCCTCTCTTTACATATTATTTTCTATTTTTTTAAAATTTTGTATTGGTTATTTTATTTATTTACATTTCAAATGTTATCTCCCTTCCTAGTTCCCCACGACCCCCTTCACATTCTCCTTCCTAGCTGCTTCTATGAGGGTGCTTACCCACCCACCCACTCCCGCCTTGCCTCACTGCCCTAGCATTTCCTGACACTGCAGAAGGGGATCCAGCCTCCACAGGACCAAGAGCCTCCCCTCCCATTGATGCTAGTATGCACTACTTTACTCTGGTCAACCTTAACCTGATGCTGTTCACTCCCTGATGCAGTTCTCCCTCCCTCGCAGCTCCTCTTCCCTTCAGTCCTATGTGACTGTATCTCAGGTATGAGGAAGTGGTAATCATTTATAATAATGATGAGAACTGGGAACATAAACTAGGGTGGCAATACTAAACTGTAGCATAGATCTTAACCTGGAATAGAAGCTAAGACTAATTGGTTAAGTATTAAATAACAGTAGTTGAAATGATAAAGATGTTATGAATAAAAAGGAAGAAGAATTTTGGTACCATCCACTGAAACTGATAATACAGATAGAAATGAAAAATTAAAAGAATGAAGGGGTGGCTCCACTGAGGATATTTCAGTAATGTGAACACTTAATGAAAAATACTTGTTTGTGCTTAGAGAATTTAAATATTATAGTATTTGAAAGCAGTGATACTCATACAAGAAATTCACCTCTCTGTGCATAAACAGATAAGGCTGTTATATGATCCTCTTTTATAAATACTGAGGGCAAGATATCAAAGAAGCAGCTTTAAACAGTAGTTTTGTCTTTTGAAATACTTCGGTATTTAAGAGACATCTTTCTGGTTGCATAGGTAAGAGAAGGAAAGGAAAGTGATGCTAAAAAGCAAGTAGAGAATACATGAAAAGATAGAAGTCAGTCCAAAGATGGAATCGAATCGTGACAATGAAAGGACAAGAAGACGAGAGAGAGAGAGAGAGAGAGAGAGAGAGAGAGAGAGAGAGAGAGAG
>NW_021604646.1:2297522-2439921 GCF_004785775.1 Grammomys surdaster | reverse complement strand
GAGAGAGAGAGAGAGAGAGAGAGAGAGAGAGAGAGAGAGAGAGAGAGTGAGAGAGAGAGGAGCAAAGAAGCAGAAACACAGGAAAGCTACAGATTCAGGAGAAAAGATAAGACGAACAAACCAAATATGTGGACAAGGTCAGGGTAAATGAAAATCAGTATCTTTCTTGCTCAATATCTGATATTTTGGATGAGCTTAGTTCGCATAGCCATGGGAGATTTGCAGAGCAGAGGGCAGACTTTAACAGATTGGCAAGCATCGATATGAATAAGTAGAGTTTTTTTTTTTTTAAGTTCTCTTTGATATTGATGCGCATAGGTTCTCAATTATGTGTAACCTCTGCACTAGAAGGGATCACCTAGGTACCTGCTATGCCATCTGTCTTAATGTTTCTATTGAGGCCTGGCCTTCACTGTCACCTCCTGGGGGAGTGCTATCTGACCATCTGTGCTTCTTTACTGTTTCCCATTCTAGACTACTCCTGTGCCAGTCTTCCTACAAGTTGTCTGCATTGATGGACATCTTAGATTTTGTTTTAATTCATTATAGGGCTTATTTCCTGTGAAGCACTCACAACAAACTGCAAAAAGAGAGAGTTCTGTTACTTCTTTTTCTCTAGTTGCAACCTTCCTTATACTGTTTCTTTACAGTTTGTTTGTTTGTTGTTTGATTTTGCCAGGCAGCAATTTTTTTACAAACTTAACCCCTCATATATTAGACATTGTGAGGTTTAACATTGTATAATGTACAACCATGAGTCTCCGATGAGGCACAAAAGTTCTTTTTAGGATTTCTGCACACACTGTCCATAGCTTTAAAAATACATGGTTCTTTCACTGAATTATCCTGGTTTGAATGTGCTCTCTAGTACCTGGAGATTATGAACCCATGTACAAATCAAAGGAAAACTCAAAAGCTGCATATCTGTTTTCCCTTAGCTTTATTTTGTCCCCTTGAGAGTTTACTATCTCTTTAACTTGCTTAAGAGTTCTTTAGTTTCTATTTTCTTTCTTTCTTTTTTTTAAGATTTATTTATTTATTTTATGTATATGAGTACATTATAACTGTCTTCAGACAAACCAGAAGAGGGCATCAGATCTCATTACAGATGGTTGTGAGCCACCATGTGGTTGCTGAGAATTGAACTCAGATACCCTGGAAGAGCAGTCAGTGCTCTTAACTGCTGAGTCAGCCCTCTATTTCTCTATTTTCTTTCTTTCATTGTAAAAACCATAGTCTAAAGATGTTGCATATTATTGCTGCTGTGTTAACATCTAGAACAATGTTAGCATATACTAATGAACATATATATAATATATATATGTATATATACATATATATGTATCATGTTTATTTTTCATCTTTCTTTCAACATCTTTAGAAAAATGAAAAATATGCATGCAAAATTACATTAATACTATTAAGCTCAGTATTTAGTAAGAATATCCTGAGAGCTTCAAATCGTAAGGTTAAATTTTAAAGAATTTGCAATTCATTTCAGAAATTTTCATAAAGAAATTATTGCAAAATGCAGGGTGTGTGTGTGTGTGTGTGTTTATATTATGGGTACAGCCATTATTTTTTCACATATTTCAAAAAAATACTCTTCTATTTATCTACTACTATGTCAAACTTTTTAAATTGGCAATTAGATCTATTTTCAGGAACTATTATATTCTGAAGAAAAATTTGAGAGATTATAGTAAAAGAAAGATACATGTGTCCCTCTGTATTATAAGTTAACAAACTGGGGTATAAATTACTATTTGGAACCACTTTATGTTCACCAATAATCCATGGAATGTTCAAAGATTTAAAAAAAAGTTAATTACATCTTTTAAAATTTTAAGCAGCATGGTGTGTTTAACTCTGAACTATTTTTGAGTATTTAAGCCTCACATATGCATTTTTAATTTTGATTGCTCCAGTGAGTCATGCAGCTTTTCACTAGAGATACCCTTCAGAGAAGAAATGAAGACCCAGCTAATTCACTTGCAGTACTTGCCCTCTTCAAACTACTACTTTCAGTACAGGTGCTGTTATTTTGAAGACATGTTCTTTTAAAAAGTGTATACCACAATAAAACAATGTGAGCAGCATAGATTCATAATGACATCCAGAATAATCCCACAATTATTTATAGTACCAAAAAGAAAGCTACCTTGTCTTACAGGAATTCATATAATGTGCCAATGTTTGCAAATGAGTCATCTCACTTTATACCCACAGTACTATCATGAAGGGGGTATTATTATCCCTATTTTCACATGATAAAATGAAATAATGAAGCAGTTTAAAGACTTATTTCAGATCATTCAGTAAGTGACTGTTGAATTGAAGTCATAAAGACTTACTCAGACCAAATAACTCTTGAATTTACTCCCATGTGTGAGTCACAGAAGTAAGCACTAGGGGAACTCACAGATAAGCACTAGTAGAAACAAGAACGTTAAACACATAGGATTGCTTCTTCAAAGGAAGGGATGAATAATCTGTTATCTGTCCAAAAAGTTGGGAGTGGACCTAATTAACAGTCTGGAAATCTGTCCATTCTCTGTGTGGCTGAGACAACACCAGGCCCTCTGCAAGACACTTATGAGTTTGTCAATCTATATAATCTTTCTTTATGATAGGTGTCACATTGTCCACACAAGATTTTGTTGATTCTTACCAGGCAAACTTAGTCAAAGTATGCTGTGATTACATATTCTAAAAAATTAACTACTTGGTGTCAGAATCATGAAATTTGAATTAAATTACTGTTGAATCAAAATACCTTCTTGCCTCCTGTGGATCATTACTATGTGGCAATGGTGGATACAGAGACCTCTGCTTCCATTGAAGCACATGCTATATGGAACTTGTGAAAATATGCACCCTCACCAACAGAATACTCAACAAAAGAATAATAAAATATATTTAAATGAGTAGCAGCTCAAGAATAATTAACCAGTAGTATGGTAACATATTCTGCCATCATTGTTACTCTTAATTATTTGATTTAAATTTGACTTCTCTCTGTATTGTGGACTATAAAATTCTGTAGAATTGTGATTCATCAACCATGTGTTTTGTCACCAAAAATCTATATATTTTTTAAATTGCTTCACAATAATATCATTGGCATTATTGGGAGCAACCCACAATATACTGGTATGTAATTATATTAGTAAATCTACACGAAGACAGTGCAGATGGTCTAGTACTCAAAGCCTACAAATGGTAGAGAAAACTCTTGGCATAAAACAATATAAAGACTACATACTTGTTTGTTTGTTCTCACTTCCTATATAATTGAATTTAAAAACCTTAAAACATCACTGCAGCTCAACTTCCTAAATTTTGCCATTGGTGCAGCAACAAACCTTCCTGCAGAAGTGCACAAAATATTCTCTGCATTGGGAAAGGCACACTGGATCATATTTGGTTTTCATATTCTCCTTTAAGTACCAGTATCAAACTATAACAAATGACGTGGTCATGCAACATTAACTATTGGTCTAGATGACTCTCCAGACCAGCTGTCCTCATTGTCTTATCTCAGAATTCCTAGGTTGTTTCTGCCTGTATACTTCTACAAACATTGTTTCTGAGAAATAATGGCACTAGGAATTATATCTCTTCCAATACATGTGATCTATATAATGTGGGATTATGTTTGAAAAGAAAATCATATACCTATATATAGGTGGCTCAGAAAGTTAGGATTTGAGCATTTTCTCTCACCTCAGATGCATATGAAAATTATTTATTGGCAGATGTTAGTTTGACCAAGCACAACTGAGTTTCCAATCAACATGAAGGATTCTTAATGTATGTTAATTATAAAATGAATTCATCCAATCACTGTGCACTGTGGAAATCTGCATAAAATTTCCTGCAAAAACTGAAAAATGATCTATTATATTACCAATTGCAGTGCTACTGGATACTTGCCTAAATAACTCCAAAATCAACATGTTAGATGAATTCTTTTCTATCAGTTTCTATTACAATACTTTTTACAATAGCTGAGTTACAGCAAAATATAGGTTTTTAACAAAAGAGAAATGAATGAAGAGCTTGTGGTATATATGAATAAGCAATGAAAATGATTTTTAGTCATAAGGAAGAGTGATGTTCTCTCATTTGCAAGAAAACAGATAAGGTTGGAATAATTTTGGTGGTTTGAATAGGTATAGCCCTCCTAAACACATGAGTTTGAATGCCTGGCATACATGGAGTGGCACTATCAGGAAATATGGCCTTGTTGGAATAGGTGTGGTCTTCTTGGAGGAGTTGTATCATTCTGAAGGCAGGCTTTGAGATTATATATGCTCAAGCTATGCCCATTCACATAGTATCCTCCTTGCTTCCTGCAGATCAAGACATAGGATTCTTAGCTCCTTCTCCAGCACCATGTTTGCCTGGACACTGTCGTGCTTCTCACCATTATGATAATGGACTAAACCTCTGAAACTGTGAGTCATCCAATTAAATGGTATCTTTTATATGAGTTCCCTTGGACACGGTGTTCTTCATAGAAATGGAAACCCTCACTCAGACTGGTAACAAGGACTGGGATATTATTACTATAGAACTACAATGCTTTTATGTGGAGGAATGCGGATTTTGTGATTTTGGATTAGAACTGCAGTGGAATGCTGTAAGTGGGCATAATGGTGACATTCTTGTAGAAACAGAGAAGATAATGGTGCTTGAAGTGATTTGGACAGTGGGGGCTATCTCAAGAGTTTTCAGAGAAAAATTTTACTATGTTGCCTAAAGATTGTTCTTGTGATATTTTGGTGAAGATTGTGGCTGCTTTTGTCCTTGTTTAAAGAGTTTGCCTGAGTTTAAATTGTAGAGATTTGGATTGATTGCATTGGCAAAGAGATCTGAAAACAACCTAGCACAGACTTTGTCCTGTGGTTCACTCTGATCAAGAGAGTTTTTGATGAAGTGTAGCAAACTTAGAAAGGAAAAATAAAAAAAAAAGGTATTGTTCAAGGATTAAAGTGGCACTAAGAAATAGAAGAAATCTAAATCCCATGTTTATGGTGATAAACAGATTAAAGATATTAAGTGGAATTAAGAGAATTAAGAGAGTGGTGTCCAAGGGGCAAAATCCCACTCAGCTAAGCTTCCATATTGTGATACGGAATTAAAAAAAACAAAAACAAAAAAACAAAAACAAACAAACAAACAAACAAAAAAACCTTAGGTCCAGGTGTGGTAGTATTCAACATTCAGGAGACAGAAGAATGTAGAACTCTGTGTTCATGGTTGATCTATGGAACACATTTCAGGACAGCCAAACATGGACAGTAAAAGAAATGCTCAAAAGTAGAAAGGTAGTAAAGATGTAACCGAACAAGGGTGTATGTTCCAGTCCAAGTAAGCAGCAGAACTTGGCATCTTCATTCACATGACTCTGGCTTTTGAGTCAAGAATAGAATAAGGGACTATGGAATCTCCCTCAGTGACTAAGCAGTATGGTTGAGGACAGATGTGTAGCAGTGGTGTCTTAACATGGAAGTCCAAGGAGATCATTTTTTAAATGAAATCTTCCTCTGTGACCAAGACCAGGTGTCTCAGGGATATCCTGGCATGGAGGCCTAGAAAGACCATTGTATGAAGCTATGAAAGTGTAGCCTATATTGCCTTGGAGACCCAAAATGATAAATGTCAGAGACAAGGGATACCAAGGGAAGAAATCTGCTAACAGGCAATGGAACAGAAAGAAATGTGTTGCAATCAACATGTGTGGGACCGTGAAGGATAGCTTGGTTCCTGGTCAAGCAGAGGGCTCGAACCCTGGACCCTAATAGGACAACAGTAAGTGTTTGGCCTCACTCCCAGACCCAAGGCTCCTGACATGAGATCTAAGACCTCCATTGATTAGTGCCTTTCAGTCACATAGGGTAACACCACTACGAGCCCCCTCGACAGGTAGAGGGCATGACTACAGGTGTCAGCCTCTGAAATTTCCATATTAATGAGATACCTAAAGGCCAGAGGGTGTAGCCAATTAAGCATTCCTTCTTAGACCCTCCTCCTTCCTATCCTCCCTATTTAACTCAGATCTGCCCTGAGTTTTTTTTTTCCTTTTTTTTTTGGGGTGGGGGGGTGCAGCCAGATTCTTCTACTTTCTGTCATGACAATAAACCCTTTAAAACCATGCACTTCCTTGTGTCTTTGGGGCCCCACCATGGGGAACCATGGAGAAGGCTTTTGACTACTGCGGGGGTGCAGAGCTCTTGGATTGGGGATCCCTGGGCCAAGAGGTGGCTGGAGACCGACTGGTCTCAAGCCCTTGCGCTCTCAGATGTCACTGAGAGGCCACAGAAGGAAGGAGACTAGGGGTGTGTTGTCGCATGACCGGCCAGCCCACAGCTGAGTGAAACAGGGGTTGGGGGGAGAGAAGAAAGAGACCCTGGCAGTGCCCTGTGAAAGAGAGTTGGTTATTGTACTCGTTTAGCAGACTTGGCGGCCCAGCTAGCTTGCTTGAAGAGGAGTCCCTAGGCTGGAACACAGAAAGGCCGTCCAAGCTGTAAGTTAGGTTTGGCAGCTGCAGCTACAACAGCTCATTAAAGGCCTTCTCCACGTTTTCCCATGGCAGGCCCCAAAGACATGAGAAAGTCCATGGTTCCAAAAGGGTTTATTTTCATGGAAGATGTAGATGGATCTTGCAGTACCCCTATGAAACTTAGAGCAGATCTGAGTTAAATAGGGAGGGAGAAGGGGGGAGGAACTGGGGAAGAGTGCTTAATTGGCTACACCCTCTGGCTTTCAGGTATCTCATTAGAATACAAATCTCTCTAGGGCCTGAGGCCTGTAGTCATGCCCTCTACCTGTGCTCTTTGGCAGGGGCTGCATTGTCCTACTTGGCTGAACGGTGCAGGTTAATGAAGTTCCACACCACGTGTTAGGAGCCTAGATTCTGGAAGACCAGCAGAATAAATGCTCGTCCCTTGCAGGGTCTCCAGGCTACTTCCAGCCAGTGCTTCTATCAAAAAACAAACCCCTTTCATGGCCCTACAGTAATGTGTATCTTTTGATATTGTATTTTGGAAGAATGATCTGATTTTTAGTTTTCATTTTATAAGGGATTACAGTTAAGAGATTTAAAAAATCTCAGAAAAGACTTTGAAATTTGAGCTTTAAAATGAGGATGAGATTGTCATAGACTACACGAAATTTTGAAGTTGGACTGAATGAATTTTTGCATAATATTATATCTACAAGCCTTTGGGAGCTGGGGACTAGAATGTGATGGTTTAAATAGTTATGTCCCTCACCTTATACTCTTGTATTTCAAGGCCTAGCCCATTGGGAATGTCACTATTATGAAGTTTAGCCCTCTTAGAGTAGGTGTGTTCTTGTTGGAAGAAGTGTGTCACTATGGATGTGGGCTTTGAGGTTATATATGTTCAGGCTATGCCCAGTCACAAAGTCTCCCCCTTGTTGCCTGTGGATCAAGATGTAGAACTCTCAACTCCTTCTCCAGCATCATGTCTGCTTAGAGGTGGTCATGCTACCCACCATGATCATACTACATTAAAGCTCTGAAAATGTAAGCCAACACCAATTACATTTTGTCTTTTATAAGATTTGTCATGGTCGTGGTGTCTCTTTGTAACAATGAAAATCCGAACTAAAACAAGATACTTATTAAGCAAATTAAGCCAGCTTATATTAAAAAAAAATAGAAGACAAATACATTATTGCACATGTGACTTATAGATTCTATATAGATGAATAGAGTTAAGACACCAAGGTAGAAATGAAACTGTGTAGGAGAAGAAAAGGGAAAGGAAAGTGGGAATGAGCTCGACATAATATAATCTTGTATAAAACTATTTGTAACATAGTGGGACTTGAGATGAATACACACAGTGAAATATCTTAAATGGCTAATAAAACCATACTTATATAGATCACACACCAATTTCTGTTTATAAAAGGACAGAACTTTAAAATTCATCCTCATGTGGATTGCAATACCAATAACTTTCAGTTCAATATTTTCTGCACATTAGGGTTATCTTAATCTAAAATATGGTGCATTTTTACCTGTTTTTAGAGAAAAAGAGAATATCCCCGTTCCATCACAGTTCTCAGGCCTGAGGAAGCAAAGGCCAATAGTTGCAATGGGATGACATAAGAACCCTCAACAATGTAGGATTTATTAGTATAGAAGCATGTTTAGATCATTCTACAGTTTGCACTGAAAGACAGAAAGCACTACTTCTATGGCTTCAGCTTTTCACTGATGTGTAACATAGACAACACAGCGTAACTACAGATGAAGGATCAAGACTTAATATGTAAATGTGTACCAATTGCAGTATGACAATCCAATATGCACTCACATTTAGCATTTTAAATTCAGTATAAATGTGTCATTTGAATTTTGACTTTTTTTTATGCCTTTGATCATTAGTTTCAATTCTTTGCCCTATATTAATGGAGACTGGGGATGAAGATCCTTGTATGTTCCAGTCCAGATGGCTGCATCAGCTGATTTAAACAGATTCCTTGGGGCTCCTACCATGTTCACTTTAGTAGAATACTGTCCCCACAACACAGTTATATTTTGATTTCCCTACTTATGGCTAATACTTTTGTCATTTTGACCAGAGTACAACTCATGACTAGCAGGAGTCAACTGCTTATCGTCTATGATGCCTGGACATTGTGATCCCCACAGGTATCAATAGTGAGGAAAAACTGATGTAGTAAACATCACTTCTTTCCTGAGGAGGACACAGTCATACATATATACTCCAACGTTCCCTGCAACGTAAGACTCAGATTAGAATTTGGAAACCATATCTCTACCTATGTTGTTTTCTTACCCTTGCTTGCTTCTTTTCTTCCCATCCTCTATTTTTTTTCCTTATGACTATTACTTTAACGAGGTAGTTTCACAAGATACTTCATCTCAGTTTTTGCTTCCAGGCCTAAAATGGTGAACATACCCAAGCTCATTAATATATTAGGTTCCTGAAAACAGCTAACACTGCAGACACAGGGAGCATTCTTTAAAAGCCTTTTCCAGTATAGCTTTAATGTGCATTCAACAAAGGAATCATATTATGAAGTTTTAAAACAATATATCCCTTACCCTGAGGGTCTGCAATGAACCAAAGAATAAGGATGCACAATCTATCAAGATAGCAGTTCCATACAATGATCCACTGTGCTCACATTGCATGACGATTACATTAACACTACAGTAGTCTTTGAGTAGTGGGATATACAAGGCAGGGTCTTGTTAATTCTTAAAGCACCAGGACTTGAATTTATCAGGTGCTCCTAGGAGTTTACAAGACAGCAATAGAGGAAATGGTCCTGAAATTGTATTACTGTTGAAGTAATAATACTTTAAGCTTGGCATCCAATTCAAAGCCTCCTATCCAAAATCTTGTCAATTCTGGAAAAAGGTGGCAACTTTGGAAATATTTCAAGATATATGCATAAATTAATCATCACTCACCATGACTAAAGAATAACTCATACCTATTTCGCATGTTAAGATGCTGATGTTTCAAAAGTAGCACTACAAATTTTGACTGATTCTGGGTAAATAAAGGTTCAGAAAAGTTTAGATTTTAAGTTTATAAACATTTGGATGTTATTTCAGTGAATTTATGCACTAAGATATACATCATGCATGTCATAGGCATTCAGATTTTTAAATTTGTTTCCATTGGTGTTTCATCCTTTGTCACATACCAAATTACAAAAATCTGATAAATTGTACTAATCTACAATGGTATCTATTTGGGCAGAAATATTTACTACAAATTACTCTCTTAGGAAGACAGATGGACTTGCTCTTTGTGAACCTCTCAAAAAGCAGAAGCATGAACTACACCTTCTGTACAATAAAACTGTGTTTCTGCAGCAGGCTGAAATTGTGGACTCAGAGTCTTCTCTGCTTCAAAAACACACTCACATTTATCTGCAAAAGTTTGTATTTTAGTTAACCTCACAAATGGGAAATGTAAAAGTAATATTAAAGATATGAAAGATAGATGATCACTCAGCCATTATGAGCTTAAAATTCAAGATGTTGAATGCTTTTTAAAAACATTTTACATATAAGTACTGCTGATTCCGCATTTGTTATGCCATTTGAGTATCCAAAAGCTCAGGATGGATATTATGTGAAACTCTTGACAATTCAAGTAAAAGATAATCTGATTTTGTTTTCCCAAACTGGTCAATAATAAATGAGAGTTAAAATTTAAATCCAAACAGTGGATTGTTCACAGTACATTATTAATAAAGCACATTATTCTAACATTTTCAAAGTATGATACATTATTTACTGCCTCTACTGGTAAAAGCTCTAACAGGAATGATAGGATTATACTCAAAGTAAGACTGGCTTGAGCTTGTTAAACATCCAACAGGTAGCTGGTTATGAATTGGATACAAAGAAGATATAACTTTTGTTCTTCCGTGCCTGAGAAAATTAGTCTTAAAATTTTTCAGTTGCCTGTACTGGCCTAAGTTGTATAGACTCAAGTGAAATGACTTGTAACTATTTCATGTGAATCATTGTGTATAAAATGTTTTGTAAACTGGCACACCTTCACAGCACCAGAGCTACATTCAACCAGATACAACTGCAAACCATCAGAGTTAGGACTGTTCTTTGGCTTTATGTTAGTATTTTGTTGTCTTTTAAATATTTTCTTTCTTTTTTGATAATTTTATTACATTTATTTATTGTAGCATGTTGAGTTGGGGTGGCACATCTCTATGGTTTGCAGGTGGAGATCAGATTAAAACCCATTGAGAAATTCTTCCCTTCTAGCATATGGGCCCAGGATTAACTCCAGTTTCATGGGGCTGGCAGCAGATGCTCTTGCCAACTGAGCAATCTCACATATTTTCATTTTCCTTTCTATGAGACAGGGTCTCCTGTATCAGAGGCTTGCTGAATACTTGCTATGTAACACAGAATGGAATTGAAATTTTGATCCTTCTCCCTCTAACTCCAGAGCACTACAGGTGTGTGTGTGCCATCATATTTAGTTTTATTTGTCTCTGAACATTGATTCATGCATGCATGCATGGTCAATCAAGGTATAAAAGTCATGAATGAAAATGGAAATCTTTGAAAAAATTACAAATAATGATAAAAGTATGATTTGAATCAGTTTTTTAGTCTCATATATATTACACTAATTGAATTAGTCTCCATTATTATTTCAACATAAAATTTGTGTATTGGTATTTTTATACATATATGGGCTATAATAAATAATAGAGGAAAAATTGTTGGACACTTTATATTCAGACTTAATATAATACTACAGTCAGATTGATAACAATGCAATTTACTCCTCTTAATCAAATTTTTCAAGTTTTACTAATATGCACATCTGTATGCACAGTGTGTGTTCAAGTTATTTACATGCATGGTGTTTGTGCATTTTGTTCATGATATATGTATGCATGCATGTATATGTGTCATGGTGTATGTATGTGTATGGTTTTTGTATATATTTCTATATATGCATGGTGAATGTGTATAAAATGTACGTTGCATAATATGTTTGCAATGAATGAGTAGACATGATTTGTTTGTTTGCAATATATATATATATATATATATATATATATATATATATATATGCTTTATTGTAGATGCATGCATGCTATGTGAGTATGGTGTATGTGTGTATGACATATGTATGCATGGTGCATAGTATAAGTTGGATTTGTGTGAGTCTATAAACATCATATGTTCATGCATGGTGTAGGTGGTTGAGGTATGTGTGCATGTTGTATGTGTGAGTATAGGTGTGTATGTTTCTCTGAATGATGATGTGTATTCTTGGAGAATATGTGCAAGGTATATGTATACATATTATATGTGCATAATATTTATTCAAGTTTTGCTCATGTTATGCTTTGTTCAGAATGCAGGTATTTCTGCTATATGTGTACATAATGTGTCCACATAATATGTGTGCATGATAGGGGTTGCATAATATGTGTGTACATTAAGTGTGTATGTTCACAGTATGTGTATGCATGATATTATAACTGCTGTGTGTTTAGGTATTTTTGTGACCATTTGTTGGTATGTATATTTGTTTGGTTTGATATATTTGTAACCATACTATGTTTATCTACCCAACAGTGAAGAGATGGAACCTGTAGAGACCACCTCCAATTAATAGGTAGACAGGACCCCCAGGTGATGAATGGGGCCATGGACCCATCTTCAAAATTTTGATCTAGAATTGTTCCTGTCTAAATGAAATTCAGGGACAAAATGGAGCAGAGATTAAAGGAAAGGCCATCCAGTGACCAGCCCAATGTGGGATCCAACCCATGTGCAGACACCAAACCCTGACAATATTATTGATACCATGTTTTGCTTGCAGAGACTAGCCTGGCATGGTTGTCTTCTGTGTGGTTTTACCAACATCTGATTGAGACAGATGCAGATCCTCACAGCCAACCTTTGGAATGAGGTCAGCAACCCCTATTGAAGACTTAAGGAAAGGACTGAAGGAGCTGAAGGTGATTGGAACCCTGTAGGAAGAAGAACAGAATGAAATGATTTGGACCCCTCAGAGATCCCAGAGATTGGGCCATCAACAAAAGAGCTTACACGGCTGGTCAGTGGCCCCCAGGCACATATATAGCAGAGGACTGCCTTTGTCGGGCCTCTGTGGGAGAGGATATGCTTAGTCCTGTAGAAATTTTATGCCAGTTTAAGTTGCCAGAAATCACATGGTGCCACACCAGCATCTATAACTATATTTTCAGACAATCTAACTCTGGCTTCTATCCACTGTGGGCACAAGGTATGCATATACTTTACTTGTATGTATGTGAAACATCCATGTACATAAATATAAATCTAAAATTTTAATGTTCAACATATATCTGTATATAGATATAGTTGTTCCTTTTGTGGATAACTACCATGATGTAGTACTCAAAAGTTTGGTCTGTCCGGACTCTGAAGATCTTTTTCTCCATTTTTTCCTCAAAGTTTAATACTTTGACATTTTAACCTTAAAGACATCATTTCTTTGTGATGGATTTTTCCATATACTAGTCAGGGTTAGTCTGTTTGTTATTTCCAGAAGTCAATATGTGTACAGCATGTTTGCTGAGTCTATTATTCACTACCATTGCACTGTCTCTTAAATTCTCAAACATTCTTCCTTTTATATTGTTATTACACACACACACACACACACACACACACACACACATACACATACACATACACATACATATATATATATTACATGCATTTGTATTCCTTAGTATAATCTACTAAATCTCTTTCTCTTCCTCTTCCTCCTCCTCCTTATCTTCTCCCCTCTCCACCTCCTCTCCTCTCTTCCCTTCTCTACTTTTCTTTTTTCTTCTTCTTCTTCTGTAGATAATTCTCTCTCTACATCCCAGGCTCATTTTGACTCCTGCCCAGCCTTTTTAAAGAAAGTTGTTTTGGGAGATACCTTGTATATTCTAGATATTAATCCTTTGTCACATGAATAATTGGCTAAGGTTCTCTTCCATTCTTTGAGTTTATTTTTTTCAACCTGTTGATTTTTCTTTTTATCTATGCAGAAACTTTTAAATTTGAAATTCCATATGCCAATTGTTGGTCTGAATTCTGGGTGCAAACAATGTCCTATTTAAAAAAGTATATGATGTTGTCTATTTTAGAAACTTGTTTATATACTGTAGAGTTGAAGGTTTGCATTCTTTGGTCTTTGAGTGGAATATTCCTTAGATATCTCTTAAGTCCATTTAGTATATAATGTCAACAAATTCTGATATTATGTTGGTAATTCTTCATACAAATATTTTATCTATAAGAGAAGGAAAGATATTGAATTCACCTATTAATGGATGGATATTAATCTCTGTCTTTAAATCTACTAGTCATTTTTTATTAAATTTGAAACATTACAGTTTGATGCATATATATTAGGTAGGTACTGTCTTCTTGGTTCCTTAATGAGAATGTGCTTTCTCTATCTTTTCAGATTATTTTTAGTTTAAAATCATTTTGTTATTTTGATAGCGATGCTTGATTGCTTCTTGTTCCCATTTGATTGGGGTGATTTAGCCCATCTCCTTACTCTAATGCAGCATCTCTCATTAAAACTGAGTAGTAGTTCTCATAGATAACAGATAGATTAATTTTTTTCTTGGTCCACTCAGTCATTCTGTGTCTCTTAATTGAAGAACTAATGGCAGTGATATTTACTGTTACTGAAATTTGTATGTTGTGACAATTGTGCTGTTGTGTTTTGATTTTGTTATTTCTATGTTCTCATTGGTATTTTACGTTTTAATAATTACTGCTTCCTGTCCTTTCCATGGTCTTGGTGCTATGTGAATTCTTCTTTTCAACCTCAAATACTGCTTATTGCATTCCCTCTATGTTTCATTTGTTGTATATAATATTTTTTTTCTTTTTTCTTTTTTTTTCTTTTCTTTTTTTTTATTTCTTTTTTTGAACATGAAATGCTTTTTTATAGCATGTTTTACAAGGGGAGGGGGTAAGAGGGTCCAGGTGGTGGAAAAGTACAAAATCTTCTTGGCCTGTGCCTTGAAACATGTCATGGTCTATATGGTACACTGCCTTGAATTATGATCTACCTGCAGTTCTTCAGAAGATATGGTACACTGCTTGAGTTATGGTCTCCCTGCTATTCTTAAGAAGACATGGTACTCTGCTTTGAGTCTATCTGCAGTTGCTAAGCAGGATCTTGCAGTTGCCAAGCTTCAGAGGACATTGTGCAGGTGGGGAAAGGTAGGGGGTAAGGGTAAGGACGAGGGTCCTGGCTTCTGGCATCTCCCCCTTCTCTGTTTAGTTAGAGAAGGCGTCTTATGTTCAATCCCAACTATGTGAGTTTTGAATTTGGATGTCTAATTATGGGGGGTCTTAGACAAGTTCACAACCCCAAAACACTGATGTGAGACGAGTCACATCGATGGTCGAAGGCTTTAGGCTGTCGACGATGGGCAACGTCAAGGGACTCTGATGTGGGTGAAAGGAGGGTGAGAGCCCTGTCTTAGGCCATGTAGGCTGCACCCACTCCCAGCACCACGCACTCCTTTTCGGCTGCATTGGGTGGGCCCCTGGGAAGTGGACCTACAATAATCCCGTCATTGGGCTAACTCACAGCCATCCTAGACTCTTGTAAATGTTCAAGTTACCAACCATTTGTCAGTTTGGGGTGTAATATTGTCATAAAGGAAGGCTCCCCAATGTTAGCGGCCATATCAAGGGTGGCCTTGGTTTAGGAAAAAGCCAATTTTTGTGGTGGTGATCAAGAGGCCAAGCTCTCTAGCGAGAGAAATGAGGGCAAAGCCAGGCATACCAGGAACCCTTCTGGAGGGCGTGGAAGTCTAGGGGTCGACCGTAGGGGGAGGCAGGGGAGCTGACAGCTGTGTCAGTCTCCTGCGGAGTCACTTCTGGATCCTCTGCAATTTTCAGCTGATGGTAATGAACTTCAACTGCCTTCTTGATGGCAGCATCAACCTGGTTCCGTGGACGACAGGTCACGGGCGATGATCTCTGTCTTGCTCAATCTTGATTTCGTGCGCACATCCTCTCAATGAGGGTCTGTCCGGATGGGTCCGTGCCTCGAGCCCCACGTCTGGGTGCCACTTGACCCGACCGGCGGGTCCTGGTTATTCGTGGGGGCGAGGAGGACTGCAACCTGCTATTCTTCAGAAGATATGGTACACTGCTTGAGTTATGGTCTCCCTGCTATTCTTCAGATGATATGGTACACTGCTTTGAGTCTATCTGCAGTTGCCAAGCAGGATCTTGCAGTTGCCCAGCTTCAGGGGACCTTGTGCAGGTGGGAAAAGGTAGGGGGTGAGGGTAAGGGCGAGGCTCCTGGCTTCTGGTCCATCTGGGTTAGAACTTCTAATAGCAGGCATCACGGGTGATTCAATTTTACCTGGAAAGAAAAAAGAAGGGGATTCTAAGGGAGATTTCTCTTCCCTGGATGTAAATTGTTATTCATCGTATTTATGATTGGGCCTGGCTTTGTGAGGGTATCTATTTTTTTCATTAATATTTGTGGTAGCCGGTTAGCTGTGCCTTCTGTGGTATTGGACAGGCATATCAGTCCTCGGCTCCATAAGGGAACTGGGACTGGGGCATTCCCTTTATGGGTATGAGGGTCCTTCCCCATATCTGTGGCAAAGTTTTGTTGGTCTTGGTGGTGCCCGAGGTCACCAACATGGTCAGCAAGAGATTTGCCATGAGCTTTCAGCTTTAGAGAGAGAAAAGTGAACAAGGCATGATGGAGAGTATTTCAGGGGGACTCCTTCTGAGGGGGTACCGTTCCCCCTCTTTTGTTTTTAAAGCCAATTTTTCAGAGTTCTTGTAAAATCAGGGCAGAAGCGCCAACAGTTGCTCCTTCCACACTCATAGAGTCATGAAGACCTTATTTAAGGATATATAAATCTATATTAATAATCTTTTGTCAAAGGACTTTTATAGCTCCACTGACAATTAATCAGACTATATGATATATCGATTAGAAATAGCTTTTTCTACTTTTTGTGAGATTACCTCTCTTTTGTCAATTAACTGTTGAGGAAGTTAGGGTTTACCTCTCTCTTGAGAATATTGAACAGAGATTTAAATTCTTTTGTGGAGAGCTTAAAATAGTATCTTAGCCAATTTGCATCTCCTAGAAACTTTTGAAATTAATTTAAAATAAATAGACTCCCTTTTTTTTAAATCCGTTATCTGTGTGGGGTTTTTATTGGGTATTATACGTATTTACCTTTCAATGTTGTCTCCTTTCTCATTCTCCCCCCAAATCCCTTATCCCCTACCCCTTCCTCCTAATTTTTGTGATGGTGTGCTCCAAACATCCTCCCAATCCCATCTCCCTGCTCTCGAATTCCAACACAGTAGGGGATCCAAACTTTTGTGGACCTTGGCCCTCCACTTTCACTGGAGTCTATCAAGGTCACCCTCAATTCCCTATACAGGTGTGTGAGTCCCTCCCTTTGTGCTCTCTGGTTGGTGGTTTAGACTTTGGGAGTTCTGGTTGAACCTTTTGATGCTCCTTCTAAAAAGGACCAACGCATTCATACTTTGGTCTTCCTTCTTCTATGTGAGTTTTATGTGGTCTATATGAAGATTCTTAGAAATTGTGAGCTTTTGGGCTAATATCCACTTATCAGTGAGTGCATACCATGTATGTTCCTTTGAGATTGGGTCATCTCACTCAAGATGATATTTTCCAGCTCCATCCATTTGCCTAGGAATTTTGTGAACTGATTGTTTTTAATAGCTGAGTAGTACTCCATTGTATAAATGTACCACATTTTCTGCATCCATTCTTCTGTCGAAGGGCATCTGGGTTCTTTCCAACTTCTGGCTATTATAAATAAGGCTGCGATGAACATGGTGGAGCATGTGTCCCTGTTGTATGTTGAAACTTCTTTTGGGTATATGCCCAGGAGTGGTATAGCTGGGTCCCTAGGTAACGCTATGTTCAATTTTCTGAGATACCGCCAGACTGCCTTCCACAGTGGTTGTACCAGTTTACAATCCCACCAACAGTGGAGGAGTGTTCCTCTTTCTCCACATCCTCGCCAACATGTACTGTCACCTGTGTTTTTGATCTTAGCCATTCTGACTGGTGTGAGGTGGAATCTCAGTGTTGTTTTCATTTGCATTTCCCTGATGACTAGGGATGCTGAACACTTCTTTAGGTGCTTCTCAACCATTCGAGCTTCCTCAGTTGAGAATTCTTTGTTCAGGTCTGTGCTCCATTTTTTAATAGGGTTCTTTGATTGTCTAGAGTCTAATTTCTTCAGTTCTTTGTATACCTTGGATATTAGCCCTTTATCAGATGTAGGGTTGGTGAATATCTTTTCCCAATCTGTTGGTTGCCGCTCTGTCCTATTGACTGTGTCCTTTGCTTTACAGAAGCTTTGCAGTTTTATGAGGTCCCATTTGTCAATTTTTGGTCTTAGAGCACAGGCCATTGGCGTTCTGTTCAGGAACTTTTTCCCTGTGCCTATGTATTCCAGGCTTTTTCCCAGTTTCTCTTCTATTAGTTTCAGTGTGCCTGGTTTTAGGTGGAGGTCCTTAATCCACTTGGAATTGAGCTTTGTACAAGGAGATAAGTATGGATCAATTTTCATTTTTCTACATGCTGACCACCAGTTGGACCAGCACCATTTGTTGAAAATGCTATCTTTTTTCCATTCGATGGTTTTAGCCCCTGGGATGCTGCGTGAGTTCAAGCTCCTGGGAGTCCCTGTTTTTCTTGGTTTTCTGCGGTTGGGTACGGAGCTGCTGCCTGCGACCTGCTCTAGGCTCGGTCCCAAACCGGAAGTCGTATATAATATTTTAAGACTCCTTGTGCAATGGAATTGTTTTACTTCCATCATGGTAGATATCTTCACTTGGCCTATTATTCTAGGTTGGTGGTTGGCATATTAGTAGCCTTTAGGAATTTGAAATGTGTTGGTCAAGGCTCTTCTGACTTTCAAAGTTTTCATCCAGATATAAGCTGTTATTCTGTTGGGTTTTTCCTTTATTTGTGATTTGCAATTTTTTAAAATATTTTTTCTCAATTCATTTATTTATTCACCTTACATCCCAATTGCAGCCCATATCCATCCTCTCCTGTAAGTCAACCTCATATCCCCTTCCCATCACTTCTACTTTCCATTCTCCTCTGAGAAGGAAAAGACCCCCAAAGGGTGTCAACCTACCCTGATTTGCATTTTTCTTTTGAAGCTTTCAATGAACTTTGCTGGTTGTTGTTGTTGTTGTTTTGTATATTTAGTAGTTCAGCTATCATATCCTCTGAGATTTTTTTTTCTGAGCTTGTCTATTTTGTGTGTGCTATATGCTTCTTATATTTATATTCATGTGATTTTTCTTAGTTTGGGGGTAATTTTCTTCTATGATTTGGTTGAGGATATGATCTGTGTAACAGATTTGCAATTCTATTACCTGATTTGTGTTATGATTTGAAGATTTGGATTTTAATGATGTACCACATTTCATTTGTGCTTCTTACTTGGCTGCTGTGGCTGTGTTTGTTTGTTTGTTTGTTTGTTTTGTTGTTGTTTTGGTTTTTTGAAAATTTATATTCCTTGTTTATTTGGTCTAGATCTTCTATTTCTTTGAGTCTTGGTAGACTATGCTCTGCTTGACTCATTTCACTTGTAAGGCTTTTATTTGAGTTTTCTAGCTGAGTTGCTATGTTTTTCAATGACACTAAATTTTTAAGGTTAAATCTGCATTAATATTTTAATCTCCTGATTAAATTCTATTCTTATGTTCATCATTTTCATGAGCCTTTTATTTGTTTTCTTGGGTATCACTCAGGTGTTTGTTCTCCTTTAGCTCTTTTTCCTTAATTTCATTGAGCTGTTTCTTTCTGTATATTTTAAATCCATCAATTTCTTTGATGAACATTTGATGAACCTTACAAAGGTTCTTTTAAAATCTATATCCTAGAGTATCCTATAATTAATTATCATTGTTGGCAAACATTTCTACAGGATTGATAGATTTCAGAGGGAAGATACTAGCTTTATCTTTCATATTGATGGTATTTTTGTAATGAGTGTGAATTTTTTTGTGAGTTCTGAGTCCATGATGAGCAGAGCATGTTTGAGCAAGATAGAGAATGTACAGACAGTCTATGTCTACCAATTAGAAATTTCCTTTGTGGAATAAAGTCTGGTGGGCAGAAGGAAATAGATGGAGTACAAAAAGTGCTTACTGGAATCTTAAGGTATACTTGGCTGAGTTAAAAATTTGGCTATAACATGGAAGCACCCTGAGGGTTAAGTGAGCACATATGGAGGAACCTGGTCAAACCCTCCAGCTGCTTTACATGGTTGTAGGGGAAATAGAGAGCAGGCTGGTCCATTGTTTGTGCCATTCAGGCTTTTGCTGAAAGGATGTGGTTATTGTTAGATTTCTGATGCAGCTTAAAGAGACAGTAGATAAACAGAGACAGGAGTCTGCTTTTTCTGTAAAAGGGACTGTTTATTGAAGAACAGAGCAAAGAAGAAGACTCTTCAGGGAGGTGAAGATTCATAATTAAGTGAAATAAGAGAGCGTAAATCCTTTCTAGGAACAGAAGTGATTGTAGAACTTAACCCTTATTTCTTTTCTGCAAACCCTTGATGCCAGTGTGGTCTGCTTAAGGTAGTCAGGCAGATTCAACAGATGAACAAGCAAGCTCCAGCAAGATTATCTGGAATCTTGTAGGAATTCTGTTTTTAAGGATGAGGCTTTCTATCAGATGTGAAGATCAAGAACTATGCTGGATCCTGGAAGACATGTGGGAATCCTGAGCACAGAATGAGCTCTATGGAAGTGGGGTAGAGGGACCCGTGGGACTTATTTTCATTTTCAAATAATTGATTAATTTGTCTCCTGTTATAGTTTCTTTGGCTTCATGCTATTTGGTATTTTCTAGTGTCCCAGCTATAGTACAATGCTCACTTTATAAAATTAGGAAAGTTTTCATGGATTATTTTTTTCTATACTTTTCCAAATCTCCAGCTTTTACTCTCCTTATGGTTCTAAGATAGTTTGAACACAGCCATGATTTTGTTGTTTCTTGCCTTGTCTCTGTGCCACAATTCAGTTCACTCTGTGAATACTTTCATTATCTCTGTTACTGTATTTTGAGAACATTAATTGCCATTTTATTCTATTTTATATGTGAATTTTAGTTTTTTAGCATGCTTTTCTTTTCATTTATTTTAAGAACACAATTTAATTGATTATTGGAACCATTTCAGAACAGTGATTTTTAAATCCAAATTTTTGTCAATATGGGGGACAAGTGGGTGTTAGCCTAACTATGTTATACTTTCCCACATATGTGATTTTCTTCCTATTTGGGATGATGGATATTTGATTGCCAACTTTTCTTCTTGAACTTTTGCTATTGTACATGCTGGCCTTTAACTTTCAATGTAGTTGAAGTTAATCATAATTTCATCATCCTCTTGCCATCATCCCTAAGCAATAAGAGTCTAACATAACTCTGCTTCTGACTTCTCTGTATGGTAATTTTAGGCTGTGAGGTTAGCAGGTAATCATCCTGTTAGCTTTAGTAGGTGAGTCTAAGTTACTTGTAAAATAGGCCTCCAATGGTAACTTAATTGTCAGGATATTTTTGTGTTGCTGTATTGAGATGTGTGGTCTTGCTTCCTATATAGGAGTTCCAAGCTTTCATCTTCTTTCTACTATGTTTCCTGAAGTTTGGATTTTGTTGTTGTTGTTGTTTGTTTGTAAGTTTGTTTTGGTTTTCTGTTTTTTTGCCTCAGATTTTCTAATGCACACAACTAGGAGAAGCAGAAAAAAACTAGTCTGTCCTTCCTGTCTGTTGTTAGATCAAAGATCATAATCCATTTATGCTACATCAGTGGGACAAATTGAGGCAAATAATCACACATTGCTCCTTCAGGGTTACATAATGATCAAGGGAAGAAAGCAATGCTTAACGTAGGTTCTGAAAGTCAAAGTCTTTCTTTCCACATCTCTCTCTTTCCAAGTGAAACTAGCAAAAAAGTCACTAAACTAATAAACTAACAAAGCCAAAAATTGCAAGTTCTCAGAAACTGTACTTTAACACAACTAATGAGAGGCGGGGGGACACTGTGTGTGTCCCTTAAATAAAGCCAACACAGAACCAGCAAAAAAATTAAAAACAAACATTTTCTGGGAAATGCCAGGCAGAGGCTATGAGGACAGCTGTAGAGTACACAGGATGTTCTCATTAAAGGAAAGTTTGATGGGCAGGTGTTGTCTTGGCAGAAAGACTGGCTTGATTTTGTTGTTGGCAGTTTGTCCTCCTGTCCAAACCGATTTCAGGAGGATTAGCACCAAATACAGAAAAGACACATTCAGACATGGGTGATTGCCAGACTGCAAGGAGAGCTGAGTTGAATTTAGGTCTTCCTAGTTTGGGAGTAGTGAAAATGGCTAACTCAGGCTCTCTCTGGTAGACAATTGAGATGCAGGCAGGAGGAAAGAAGTCTGGATCTGACAACACCAGCAATAATTACTGACGAAACATTTGGTAAGGATCTGCTTTGTTTGGTTTTCTTCAAATACCAATGCAAATAATGAAGTGTTTACTAGACCTGAGAGATCAGCTTCCCTTTTCATCCTGATGAATTCCTCTGTAAATTAAGGCACAGATTATCAAAGCTATTGAGGGGGTTATGAATGGTTCCTATTGCAAGTGTGAGGAGCAGGGAGGATGGCTGCTAGGATACATGGAAGGGTAAGGAGGGAGAATTGCTCATTCAATAAGGAAAGAACATTTTCAATCTCCCTCTAGTCCAAGTGGGTGAGAGGTGATTCTTAGTACAAATTGTTTACTTTAGACTTTTCTCATTTCATAAATAGGAAATGCTAAATATTATTATCAGTAGCTCTCCATTTTTTCTTTGTAAATCTCCATTGAGTGTCAGGGTAAGATGGGTGCCTATCAATGTGACAGAGACTAGGTAGTGATTCTTCTTATCTCGACCAGGATTTAACACAAATTGTGTTCCCAAACACAGGTTGGCTAATAGGTAATGTTTATGATCCCAGTGATTTGGTTTAACAAACACATGAATTCTGCAGTGTAAGGGGGAAAAGATGTTTGACATTCATGAAACATTTATTATGTTCTAGAAATTCATGAGAATTTCTATGTAAGAAATCTTGCTGAATTTCCTTATTCTGGAATAAAATTCACCAGTTGTCACATGAGTGAATATCAGCTCAAAAAGTACAGATTTTCTATCACTACTGAATGAAGTGCCACGCTGAGGTTTGAATTTAAGGCTTTCCATTCAATATTTGTATTCATGAATGGATTTGTGTTAGAGCCTTTTGTTGTAGTAACATGAGGCAGAAGTAGGAGAATCAAAAGTTTATAGTCCTACTTGGGCTACAGAATGGGTTTCGGCCATCCTGAAAACATTAGTTCAACTCTGTATAAAACGTATAAAAATCCAGACAGCTGGGTGGGTGGGGAAAACTCAGTGTTAGAATAGTGACTTAGAAAGTGTGCCCCCTTAACTTCAACCTCACATTATTAAAATCACTAAATAGATGAATTCATAAAAAAAGTGTATACCTATGTAGCCATTGCTATAAGAGACTGCTTTACAGCAGACTTCTTCATACTCTGGCCTTTATAAGGCTTTTGCCCCTTCTGTGATATTACATGTGGCTTATATGCAGAATCTACAATATATATACATGCATCCACTGGGGCTACGCTCAAAATTATCTATTAATCTCTGCACCACACCATGTCCAGTTATAATCTCCTGTGATGGTTTCTAATTTCTTTCAAAAGAAGACCCTTTGATTAGGTGTGATAGCTACATTTATATTTGGGTCAAATCTAAGATTTAAAATGTAGTAAGAAATAATAGAGGCCCAGGAAAACAGCAGTAGTAGGATTTTCAGTAAAGTCCATGATCTCACTAACCCCAGAAAGTTGTCTAGGTTTCCAAGTCCAGGAATCTCCCCACCCCGTTTACTGTATCGTCTCTTCACTTAGACACTTGTTGGCTGCCATCAATCTGAGAGAGCCACATATTTCCCTCTATGCATATCTTGTCATGTTGGTAATGCTCATGGTTGTTGATGTTTATATTGTTCAAGGCTCACTTCTCTGCCCTGAACCACAGTTAGTGGGCTGATTCTGGGAGAGGATAACTCTCCTCCCTTAAGCTATCATTAGTTGCTGACAGTTTTTTCTTTAGTGGTAGGAAACTTTCAAATTTTCTACCTTCTATACAAACATGTCCATCTTATAGTTTGTCAAGGACACAGTGCTCAGTCTTGAAACCATACACAGATCAACAACAAGAATGGACTCAGCATATTCTCTCTAGAGAGAGATACAGACAGATGATAGGAATAGAGATAAGTGTGGATAGATACATGCTACTCAAATCTATCAAATGGAAAGTTGAAAGATGGTATCTGGGAGAGGAGGGAAGGAGCGAAGGGTGGTGAAAATGTTTCATAATTCTATTTCAATTAAAAATTATATTAAAAGTAACTTAAATATTAGATCTTTCAATATTGAATGAGGGTATGTTTTCTGTACTTTGTTTTTTTATTGTATGTCAGTTTCATTTATACAATACAATTCAGTCAATTTTCACATACCCTTGATCTTCTCACTTCTATCACTGATGCCGTCCTTCTCCATAGCACTCTTCTTTCAATTTAATCTCTGTTCTTTAAAATCATTGTTTTAAATTAATGCTTTCAACTTATATTTCCACAAGCATTTCAAAACTTATAAATATCATGAGACAATCATTTTTTTTACAAAAAAAAGTGTTGTAAAATATTTTATATAGAAGTACTAAAGCACTAGAAATAAGTCAAAAGAAATAAAGCCTTAAAGTGGTGCATACTAGACAATCTTCACTCTTTGATTTCAAAAATCTCAGAGCCTTTATAATGACATGAGTTAATTACATATATTAGGGAAAGGGGAGAACACAAACAACTCTAGATAATATTATCTCTTAGATATAGCTGTAAATCCAGGAATTAAAAACTTAAAGCTTCAGGGAATAAAGAATGAAAAACATTGGTGGAGATCTGTAGTGGCAAGAATAAGAATGGTCCCTATAGACCATGTGTTGGAATGCTTGGCTCATAAGGAATTTCGGAATTATGAGGAGGCATGGCCTTTGGGGACTTTTATGCTCAAGCTGTGCACCGTATGATAAATATATATGGCAGTGGTGTTGTGTGTGTTTATATGTATGTATATATGTATGTATATATGTATCCCCAAGCTTTTGTGTCTCCAGAGACTAGACAAAATTTCCTGGTGTTCTGTAACACTCTCTGCCTTTCTCTTGCATCCGGGAAACTCTCTGACAATGCAACTCAAGTTGTTGTTTATTTGTTTGTTTGTTTGTTTGTTTTGTTATTTACGTTAGAATACAGCAGTGCCACCACCAACTTCTATAATTCATTTATCACTATCCCTCTCCTACTTGTGATTACACATGTGTACAGAACTGTGGCTAGTAATATTATGTTGGGAACTGAAGTCTAGGCTTTATGTTTGTGCAACAAGTGTTCTAATCACATAAGAATCTTTCCAAACCCTTTCCTGAAATTTTAGGGTTGTTTGGGTTTTTTTTTTCATGTATATATGTTTTGATTGCTACCAGATAATGGAAGACCTGACCCATTTCATAGATGAATGGTGAAGTACAAATTATACTATCCTTCTGGTAGAACTCCTTCCGGCCTCATTTCAAAATAACCTCCTTTGCACTTTTTGTATAGTATCATCTAAATTTTCACACACTGGAAACATTCATTCCCAGAAAACAAGCTTTGAATTCTAGCTAGTGTGTTCTCTTTTTCAATATTACGGCTGATATTTGTCATGTGTAAAAATAATGTGATTTGCATAGTTTTGAGAATATAAAGACATAAAAGCTAAGAAGTCTGAAGGAAATTCATAAAAGACATGAGAGTTATCACCAGTCTGCACAGTTGCTTATCAGACATTGTAGCTGTTTTCTAGCTGGTTCAGCCTTCTAGAATACTTACAGTATTTAAGATCACATAGAAAGTTTGTTTTATTTACCACTAAAAGCCACAGTTGGTCAAACACCAGCCTCTGAGGTTGAATGCCATATTACTGACAATACTATTTTTAACAAGAGTATAAATTATAATCTTGAGAAGAAAAAAGTAGATAAAAGTTATGTCCTTAGAGAATGAATATCTAGTTAACTTTTGGATTATAGCTTATAAAAGATAGTTAATTTTATTTTATAATATATATCATAAATACACACATATATAATATGTATATATTTATTCTGAAATTGCTGTATATTTTTACTTCTTCTGCCAGCTTATTTTCCAAGTTCTTTCCCTTCCCCTTTTCCATCTTTCCTACCTTCCATTCTTCTCTATTTTCTTTTTTAAAAACATTTGAGTTGATGCCAGAGTACCAAATACTTGTTGGAGGACTTCACTTCTACTTGAGCATTTATAATTTCATCTCAGAACACAGCAACTTATCCTGAACAGCTTACCAAGGAGTGGGAAACACTTCACAATTCCTACATATTATCTGACAAAATAGCCCATGATACAGTAACAAAAATACACTAGTTCCCAATTACTAAATATCCCTAAGTAACACTTCAGTTAAAATTTCTTAATAGAATATCTCAAATCTTTGACAAATGGTAAATTGCACTTTCAAACATTAAGCGGTCTACAGTCATCATCATAACCATCATCATCATCATCATCATCATCAACATTATCTTTTTAACTATATGTATATCTGATGCCCAGAGGCTGTGATGTCCATGCCCATGTTTAGGAATTCATTTTGTGGAGTTGCTTCTCTCCTTCCAACTACTGGTTTGGGAAGCTTGAACTGAGATTGCTAAGGTTGAAATAAGATTATCAAGTAGATAAAGCAAACACTTTTTATCTACTAAACCATCCTGTATGTCTTTATTTATTTAATTGCTTACTGCTTTTTGTTTATCTGTTTTTATATTTGAAGTGTAGGTTGTCCTGGAACTATGTAGACCAGACTCTCTTAAGATGTTTCTCATGCATCCTACCTCTACCTCCCTATTGCTTATTCAACCACATTGCCTGACTCTGTTTCTCCCTATGAAACATTCCACCACACTTCCTATGATCTTCACAAACCAACTGTGGTATTTTCAGATAACACAGCAGAGACTGGAGCAGAAAATGTAGCACAATGAAGGAAGGTCTGTTTATGCTTTATAAAACTAGAACAATAGTAGAATGGTTTGCTAAACAATATCACTTTTAGTAAAAATGTAGATTTTTACATTTGGGCATGCATAACCTTTATAGAATTTAACAGTAGTACTGAATGATACCTTGATGTATTTTGTCTTACATAAAGTCTAGTAATTAAATCAGGGAACTCAATCTCACATACGTTTTTACATACATGCACATGCATTCTACAGATAACATAAAAAATAATGATGATGACAATTATTAGCTAGTATTTATTGAAACTAGGCATCACACATTAGATCAAGTAGTGTAATATCAGCATTTTTATGTAATAACTATTTTAATTAATTAATTTATGCAAGGTCTCCATTCCCCAACCCAGGCTGGCCATGATCTAGTGATTGCCTTCCTTTACCCCCAGTATTGGAATTACGAACATGAGCCACCATGCCCACTACTGCCTTTTAACCTTATAAAATAGATACTGTTTTCTCATGAGATTGTGGAAATTTAAATAACCCATAATTTTCTCACTTGATATGTAATAATTACTTCCAGGTAAAACTGACCTCATAGTAATTGTCTTTAGTTAGGATGATAACTAAGAAGTAACTGTTTTCTTGTGACAAAAAAGAAATTAGTAATTATGGTTTAACATTTTTGAAAAATGTTCTTGTAATTTTTGGTCAACTAACACTTATTATAAACACATCTCCTTGGAGCAGATTTTGAACTTATTTGCTTCTAATTATGTGATAATATGCACCATTTGCTTTTAAGCTCTGTGGGTCTGGGCCAAATGAATTTTCTTAAATATAGACAGACAATGAAGAGATTTGGAACACTTACCACTTTTTTTTTTAATTGAGCTCTGAAACAATTTCAGCATGCAGAACAGAGTTCCTTTGGACAATTAATTTTAAATGGGAAAAGCACTCTGCCTTTTGTTACATGGCTGATTTCATTTTTAAATGTGTATGGCAACCCTGCCATTCCCAGTAATTACATGTCAAATATTCCTGCCTTGCAATGTTCCATGTTTGTCATTGGGTTGCATCTATTAGTGTTTTAAACATACCGTGTCCACTTATATATACGTAGAGTCAACATGTAATCTGAAAATATTGTATTGAATAAGGAGCTCCTTAAATGAAAAAAAAATCTGTTAATAACAAATCATGTCACATTTTATTTACAGGGGTAATCGGACATGGATGAATGGCTGTTTCAGTGAAAATGGATTACATTTCAACATAGTTACTGGTGGTGAAGATGTTAATGGGTGACATAACACAGGGAATTATACATGACTCGGGAAATCAACATGGCATGAGGAAAAGTTAATTTCAGAGTTGCCTCAGTAATCAGATCTGCTGCCAGCTAAAAATTGTCACCTTGGTATATTGTTCATTATGCTATTCAGTGCTGATGAAGACACTGACATTCAAAATAGGAATAATTGGGCCTAGGGCTAGGAGGAGTGGGATATGGTGTGGTGAACGAGATGCATTTATATCTGACCTTTTGTATTATTTGCTCAAGGCACATTGGGGTGGTACCTGCCATGACTTGTGGGAAGTGAGGATTCGTTAGAGTTTAAATAGTCTGTCGGTAAACTGCTGAAAGCTAAAATTAATGACAATATTTCCTACAAACAGGCCTTCATACTGGAGCCTGAAAAGCATTGGCAATGCTAATTGGCAAGACCCCTTGGGTCTTGACAAAGCAGACACTAAGGTGTGGAAAGGCAGGAGGAAGGGAGGAGCTGCAACTTGACTTTCAAAACATTCCAGGTACTAGTATTACAAAAAGTCTTAATACAGCTCCAGATGCTCAGGAAGAGAAAGGTGCCATGGGGACACTAATGGGATACTTTATAGGAGACACTTTTATAGATGAAACTTCCATTCCATGATGGAGATACAGTATTACTGCTTCTGGTCTATGAATGAGATACAGATCTCAAAGTCAAAACAAGAGTCCTTATATCACTTTTCAAGAATGCATAGAGAATTTGGACTCCACACCTCCCCCTAAAAAAAGAAAAAAAATCCTTAGTCAGTGAATAAACCTTTTAAGAACAAATTGAAGTACAAATTTTCTTTAATAGAATTTACAATTTTTCAGTGTGTATAGTTCAATGAGATTTAGCAAGCACACAAATAATATACCCATTACTACAATCAACATTGAGACCATTCCTGTCAACGTGCAAACCTTTCTCATTTCTTCTGTATGCAGATTCTCTGACAGCCCAGAGCCTTGGGCAAAGGATAATGTTTTTATTCTAAAGTGTTGCTTTATAAATATAAAGCCATATAAATAGAACCATATAGAAGTTTTTAGAGGTGTCTTTTGCTAAGTTCCTTGTGTGTAGAGACCCATCCATGCTGTCAGATGAATCAATGCTAAGCTTCTTTATATTGCTGTGGAACCATTGGGCACACAGACCTTCAATTGAGACCGTCAATTTATACACAAAGCAAACAGTAGATACTTCAAGTTTCTATAGTTTGAGGCACAATGAATAATGACATTATACATATTCACATGTAAATGTAAATATATGTTTGGTTTTTTAGAAAAAAATCGAGACATTTACAACATATTATAACTGTATGAATCTTAGGCACTTGGTCTTGGGTGCTCAAAAATTATGTGTGTGTTGTAGGACATGAGTGGGTGCTCTCGGAGCCATAAATAGGCACCGTATCCAATAAAGCTGAAGTTCTAGGTGGCTTCGAGGCTTCTAATGTAGGTATTGTGGAATTGAAACTGTGTCTTCTAGAAGGCCAAAAAGCTCTCTTAACCACTGAGATAACTCTCCCATTCTTTGATACATCTAATTGATTTACATAACCATTAAAAATGTTCACGTATTTTTATTTAATCTTTGAGCCATACCCCTATATGCAGTTTGAATTTTGTGCATAAATGTTTGGTTGTGGGGGAGGCATGATGTGTGTGAGTGTGCGTGTGCGTGTGCGTGTGTGTGTATGATTCCAAGTGTATGTATGACTAGATACAAGTTTTGTATTGAAGGAACAGTAAAAGTTTAAGGCTGGTGCTTTCCTCAATTTGTCTACCTTATACATTGTAGCAAAGTCTCCACTTTGAATGCAGAGCTTCTCATTTTTTGCTCATCCAGAGATCTCTTCTCTCTATTTACTGAGTCTGGAGTTATTGTCAGACCCCCCACACACACACACACACACCTGCACAAGTTTTTACATAGACGCCAGAACTGTAGTTTTCAGTTCTCCTTCTTGTGTTTTGACTCACTCCACTTAGTCATGTCCCCAGCCCCAAAATTTGAATTTTACACTTTTCAACTTGGCATATATGTCAAAAGATAGTTGTGTTATTTTTCTATTTTTCGGTCTTCACAGTAAAGATTATCTATGTTTTTGTATCATACTCAAGATAGAAGGTCTTTATAAGTTTGTATTTTACAGTTGAACTTAAAAGTCTCAGAGTCAGGTGACAAGAATTTTTCTGCATAGAGAAAACTCATACATCTACTCATCCAAGACAAGAAGCCCATAAGAGACTAAAGTACAGATATCAGCAAAGTTCAACTTGTGATTCATGAGTTTTACAGTGGTTACTTACAGGAATCTGAGTGAGGTATTATTTATAAGATCAGAAATGACTAAAATACAGCTATATCAGGAAAGCCCACACTAGCACTGGTGACAGTTCACAAAAGCTGGGAATCCGGAGCACATTGTACAGCCTGAAGGCAGCCAAACAGACTGGAGAGTGTCATTTTCAACTGACATAGTTGATCCAAACACCTTCCAGGCAGCTCAGCTCATTTCTGCTTCTTTGAGCAGCTGGGATGATCTCAATGCTTTCTTGGCATCTTGGTATGCCTAAGAAAGATGGTAAGCAGCTAGGTCTTTTTAGTCTTGGGATGAAAGTATCTCAGGAATCTGGTCAGTTTAGGGACTATCTGAAGCTATCCCACAGTCAAAAACTCTGACCAATAAGTGTTCCTGTCTAAAAGAACTGCAGGGACAAAGAATGGAGAAGAGACTGAAGGTAAGTCATAAGTCACTCTAGAGACAGGGCCAACTTGGGATCCATCTCAAGGGAGACTCCAAGTCCTGATACAATTACTGATGTTATCATGTGCTTACAGACAAGAGCCTAGCATGGTTGCCCTCTGAGAGGCCCAACAAGAAGCTGAAAGATTCAGATGCAGATACTTATACCCAACTACTGGAATGGCAATGGGGACTCGTGTGGTTGAATTAGGGAAAGGTTGGGAGAAGCTGAGGAGGAAGGAGACCCCATAGGAAGACCAGCAGTCTCAACTTACCTGGACACTGAGCCACCAACCAGCTAGCCCCTGACACATATAGAGCAGAGGACTGCCCGGTCTGACCTCAGTGGGAGAAGACAAACCTAACCCTCCAGAGACTTGAGGCCAGGGAGTAGGGAGGCCTTGGGGGCCATCTTCTTGGAAACACTGGGGGGAGGGATGAGAGAAAGAACTGTGGGAAGAGGGGCCGGGAAGGGGACATCGACTGGATTATCAAATAAATAGATGATGATGATGATGATGATGATGATGAAAGAAGCTTCCCTGAAGGGTACAAGGTATCTATCTCGGATAGAACTGCTACACAACAGATTGCTAGATTTCTAATATTTTCTTGTTAATGAATCAGTTTCTTCTTATTTGAAGATTTTGCTTTGCTATGCTTGGTTGTGATGATTCCATCAGCTTTAGTATTTGTGGCATTATCTTTTTGTTTCCTTGCTGTTGTTGCATTGGTTTGGTTTGTTTGTTTGTTCTTTGAAAAGGTTTTCATAGTGTAGCCTTTTATCTTGGAACTCACACTGCAGAACAGCCAGGCCTTGAAATCACAGAGATCTGCATGCTTCTGTCTCGTCAGTTTGGGAGTTAAATGTGTTAGCCAGCAATGCCTGTTCTGTATTTCTTTATCTAAGAGTAGATCATAAATTTATCAGTTTTTAAAAAGCATTTTATATTTATTTTCTTCTGTATCTTTTCACTATTTGGATTTTCATTTTGTTAATGAGTAACAATGTTGAATATGATGTATCTAATTATAACAATGTTTCATATTTTAATATAGGAAGAATAGATATTACTGTTTCCTCTTCTATGCTTGATGGGGTTTTAATTGATATATGGGATGTTTAACATAAAACTTCAAACACAAATTTATTACTTTGCAGAAAATCTCAACATGTCTGCTCTACAATATCCATTTGAATTTTGGATAAATGATATTGCATGCATTTTTGATCAAAATAGATTATCTAATTTTATTCCATATGCTGAATAGAGTTCAAACAGGAAAGACTTTTAACCTGTGTTTTAATGAAACTTAATTTTGTTCACTTTTTTTCTTGTTTGGTTGGTTAATTTTGTGGGGTTTCTTGTTTGTTTGTTTGTTATTGTTGTTGTTTTAGGTTGTTTGTTTGTTTGTTTGTGAGAAGGTTTCCCTATGAATCCAGGCTGGCCTGGAGCTCACTATGTAGATTAGTCTGGGGTTCAACTCACAGAGATCTGTCTGCCTCTACCTCCTGGGTGCAGGGATAAAAAGCATGTACCACTACAACCAGCATTCACTCTGTACTACTTACTATATTGTTTTGGATGGTTTAATATTTCATAGACTAGCTCCATGCTCCAAATATTTTAAATACCGTTTCTGTCTCAGTGTCAGTATATGTTCTGACTGCTGCTTGTAAGATATATTTGTATCTTACAAGGAAATGTTATCTGTCACTGAAACTTTGTCCTGTGCAGTCTAATTTGAGTTACAAGCATCTTGGAATTTGTTTCTGTTACAGAAAGCCTAAACTAACACAATTATATTTAGATGTGATGGTAAATCACAGAACCTCATTTTTAAAATATAAGCAATACCCGTTGTCCTCCTAATGCTGCCCCACATGAGATTAAAGCATGACACAGGACAAATCCAAATAGGAGTTCTCTACCTCTCTTGTAGTCAGATGTTTAAATTTTGTAAATTATTGCAAAGAATAGAAGCCTGTGGTCATATACCATAAGAGCAGAAGACAGCTATGGCCTCTGGGTCTTTGTAGTTGAAGCAGTCTAAGGTGAATTTATTAGTGTTTAAGAATCATCTGTTTTTACACCTGACATCCAGGAATAAATGTAGTTCCTCAAGTATTTTTAAAGTATTTCTCAAAGGGTAAATAAGCAATGAGTGTGATTTTAGTCTTATGTTTTACTTTAAGCAGCTCTAGCTTTAAGGACCTAGAGATAATATATTGTAGGAAAACCCCTGCATGTGCTTACAGTTCTGTTTTTCCCTATAAGAAGAATCTGAAAAGCGATCCTATTTCCTAAATTCTGAGACACAAAACATGCCATTGGGTTTATTTTGTATCTATCATCTTTTTGTTCTCTTCCGTTGTCGAGTATTGCTAATGCCATTTTCATGTCTTTATTTTCATTTGTTTCCAGTATAATACACATTATTTTGCTGTCTCAATTTTGTGATGAAAATAATATTACAGATAAAAGGTGAGACAGGTTTCTCAGCCACGTTAGATGCCAGGGAGCTAGAATCATGATTATCACTCCAGAAAAAAGGCTGTATGCAGCCAAGGATACAGTAACAATTACATTTTTCTTCTTTCTCAAAAATAAAAATGTATGACATATGCCATAAAGCAAATAAATGTATATGCAGCTTTTTATTGGATATTTTATTCATTTACATTTCAGATGTTATCCCCTTTTTCCATCCTCCCCCCGACAACCCCTATCCCATCTCCCCTACTCCTGCTTCTATGAGGATTGCTCCCACCCACCCACCTACTCCCACCTCCATGCCCTTGAATTCCCCGAAACTGGGGCATCCAGCCTTCACGGGACCAAGGACCTCCTCTCCTACCTATGCTGGACAAGGCCATACTCCCTTACATATACAGCTGGAGCCATAGGTCTCTCCCTGTGTGCTCCCAGGCTGGTGATTTAGATCTGGGAGCTCTGGTTGGTTGGTATTGTTGCTCTCCCCTTGGGGCCGCAAACCCCTTCAGCTTCTTCAGTCTTCTCTCAAACTCTTCCATTGAGAACTCCTTGATCAGTCAATGATTAGCTATGAGCATCCACCTCTGTATATGTCTCGGGCTCTTGCAGAGCTTTCTAAAAATCTTTACATTATAGTTAAAACAAAGTATCAATGATTGACAGAATCATACAATTCCCTGTATCATCTGATAGAGATTAACTTAAATGACATTGGTAATGTCCATTTTTTGATGATGTCATTATACTTTACTATTAGTAAACAAATACTATGTATGACTAATATTATCTTTTAAAAAAGCAGTTATTAATTCTAACAATCAAGTGCATCTTTGCCTATTTTAAAGTTTATACAAACACAATCTTAAAAAAATGTATTGTTCGTGACTTTCTCCTTCAGCCTTTTTTAATAACAATTATTCCATAGTTGTATGTAGTTGGATTTATTCATTATAATGTTGAACAAGTTTCTAAAATGTTTAAACTGCTAACAACTTGGGGGATTGTGTTAGATCAAGTATATAAAACACTGTCATATATAATCTCGATTATGTTACAATAATCTGTTGTCTTGATTTATCTTCAGTTATGATAGATTAATCCTCTTTATAGGAACTGAAACTTGTCCAGTGCCTCCTTCCTCTCCTTCCTCCCTCCATCCTCACTTCTTTCCTCCTTCCTTCTTCCTTCCCTCCCTCATACAACCCTTCCTTCTTCCTTCTTTCTTCATTTTCTCATTCCCTCCTTTCTTACACCATCCTGCTTCCCTTATTTCCTTTCTCTTCCCTCACCCCTGCCTCTCTTCTCCTTCTTCCTTTTTCCCTGCTACACATCTCTTTGCTTTTCTCCTTCCTCCCTTTCTCATTTTCTCTTCCCTTTTTCTTCTTCCATCCTCTCTCCATTCATATTTTTCTCTTTTCTCCCTTCTTTCTGCCTTTCTCTTTTCTTTTCTTCTCCTCTTTAAGTTCCTCAATTCTTCCTCCTTTCTTTCCTCATTCCTTCCCCCTTCCCTCCTGACCTCCATACATCCTCCCTCCCTTCCCTCTTATCCTCCTCCATTTTCTTCTTTCATTCCTCAACTTTCCCCTTTTCCCTTCCTTCTTCCTTCTTACTTTCCTCTTCCCTCTCTTGCTTTTCTCTTTTCCCTTCTATTATCCTTCTCTCCTCCCTCCCAAATCTGTCCCTTCATCCCCATTGTGCCATTTCCATGTTCTTCTCCCTTCTTCCTTCCTTCACATCTTCCATCACTCCCACTTCCCTATCCCTCTTGTCTTAGGGTTTCTATTACTGTGAAGATACTTCATGACCATTGCAGTTCTTATAAAGGAAATATTTAACTGGAACCTTGCTTCCTTTTCAGAGGTTTACTCCACTGTGATCATGACAGGAAGCATGGTATTACAAAGGCAGACATGGTGCTTGAGTGGTAGGTGAGAGTTCAACACCTTTATCTGCAGGAAGATGGAATAAATTGAGACACTCGACCTGGACTGAGCATCTGAAATCCCAAAGCTCACCTTCAGTGACATATTTCCTCCTAAAATGCCCTATCTACTCCATTAAAACCAGAAACCCTATTCCCTTCACATAGTACCACTTCAAACCTCCAATTCAAACCACCACATCTCCTTTCCTCCCTGCTTTTCTCTGTCCATCCTTCCCTCCCTTACTTCCTTATTCTATGCCTCTTTTCCTAACTTCTCCCTCCTTCTCTTTTTTCTTTCTACCATCCCTCCTATGCTTCTCTCTTCCACTCCATCCTTACCTCCTTCTCTCACTACCTCTTCTCTTCTTTCTTTTATCAGTCATTTTTAAGTGACCCATTCTTCCCTCTCTTCCTCCTCTCTACCTGTGACCTCCTTCCCTTGCCCCACCCTCCAGCTTTTGCACTTCTTCCTTTTGGTTCCTTTCTTCTATGTTTCTGTCCTTTTTTCTTTCCCTTTCCTGTTCTACGTCTCTGGCTCCATCTCTCTGTCTCTTGGTCTCTCTCTCTCTCTCTCTCTCTCTCTCTCTCTCTCTCTCTCTCTCTCGTTAACATTTTCTCATTACCATGATTGCCTTGGTTACTATTATTGCACCATACGTTATTTGACAAAGTTTTCCCCTTCAAGTCCTTTGTTATTAAGTGCACATCTTCCTTAGTCTGTAGATTATAGAACTCAGTGTACATAGCATTTTTGTTGAATTCCTTCTTAATTTAGAAGTAAGATAAATGGTTGCCTGTTGAATAGCAAGCCAAAGGAAAATAGTATAGAAAATTAAAGAATGCACTAAGGCAGGTATAAATTTCTGCTTTTGTTCCATCTCATTGTGCAGTTTCTTCTTTATTTATTGAAAGTTCAGACCAGTCTTTATATAGTTAGATCAAAGTCATGTCTAAGATATCCACTCAATTACTAAATGTGTAACTACATTATTTTCACAAATTTATGGGGGTAAGTTATTAGGATAAGGTCTTCTATAGGGTTCTAATAAATATCCATATGCAAATGTGAGTTACATTTCTGAAACAGACAAAAAAATTGTGACTAAAAACACACTATCAAATATTTTAGACAAATGCAAGGTTCCTTTGGCCCGCATTTTTGATCACCAGTCATGAGTTTCCCCAAAAGTAAAATGTTCTGCATAATTAAAGTAGCATCCTAATGCTTATAAAGATTGGCCTTTATCAGGTGTTTCAGGAATTATATCAACAATAGTCAAGAAAAAGCAATGGGATATTTCATATTTGTTTATACTTCATATCTAAACAGAAAACCACTGTCCAAATACAACTGGGAATAATTCAGCTGGCAGATGAAAATGACATAATATTTAGCACTGCCATTAAGGCATTAGCAGTGATCTTACCACAATTTGGGACCATTTGAAATAACAGCCAATCCAGAGGAAAGTGTACACACAGGCATATTCATGCACACACATGGGGAACAAGAGAGGGAGAGGAGATAGGGCTGGAGGAGTAGGACAGGAAGAGGAAGATGGAGAGAGGGAGGGAGATGGGAAGAAGAAAAGGAGAAGGCAAGGAACAGGAATAGAAACAGAGAAAAGAAGAGTCACTCCCAATTAACAATATCTATTATCTGTTAGACTGCTAAGCTGAAACTACAATACAAAAAGAAGAAATCTAGTCTGAATTCACCTTTATTCCTGGATGACTGCATTGCTCTATGACACTGGTGTCTGGTAGGATCAGTTCTGTGATTTGTAACTCCTTAATGAACGTCCAGTTTGCAAGGAAACTTCTAAATATAAAACAAAGAGGTAACTGAATGTAGGAGAATCAGGTAAGATATAACCTCTAAAATACTACCTTGGTTCTGATGTGTACAATAAGTAAACTGTGATATTTGACATTTTTAAAATATAGGCACTTATATCATTCAGTCTCTTCCCAATCTTGCTATGTATCTGAGTGCAGCCATGAAATCTTGATCCTCCTGCTACCTCCCAAATGCCTGGATCCCTTCAGTCCTGTGTCAGCAAGCTCAATTGGACATATTTAAAACAAACTTTTTCAGTTTTATCAGATATTCTTTTTTTTTTTTTAAATTGAGTTTCTAAATCACAAGTTCTACTGAAATGGTCTTTCTACATAGCATGTTCTCAATAAATCATTTATTTATTCTTCATTTTCTTCTCTGTCCTCCATCATCTTTCTGGTTTTGCTTCTTTGTTTTTCCACTTCCTTTGTTATCACTGTTACTTAACTACTGTCTCCAACTTCCCAACTCCTCCTTAGCACTTACAAGATAGATTTCACGCTCCTGATATGTCGCTCTGATGCACGGCTACAAACTGTTACATTTTAATTAAATTCTTCTCTACTTCACTCATTTTGTACTTAATTTGTCCCACCATCAACAGTGCTAAATCAGAGTCCAATGTGAAATTCTCATGCTGGATATGTCATAGTGCCTGGTGACTTTGATATCTTTTCTGGGAATAGAATGCAAAGTTTGAAGGAGCAGAAATCATGTAGCATATCATAGATTCATACACAGAAAATGCAATGTGCAGACAAGGAACCGAGCCAGCTTTACCTATCAATATGTACATCGTAAGAATAGATCTTTTACTCAGAATCTCTATTTCTCTTTGACTTTCCTATCTAATGCCAAAAAGGACTTAAGGAATAAATCATCCTCCCTATTTTATGTGGAGACTACAGAGATATGGGATGGGGCATAACTTAGGTCAATTTGACATAAGCTAAAGGCATCTGAGAGAAGAAAACCTGTCCTGAGAAAATACTTCCAACAGAAACAGCTGTTGGAAAGCATGTGGGGCATTTTCTTAATTCATGACAGATGGAGGACGGACAAGCCCATTATTGGTGGTGCCACCCTTAGGCTGGTGGTCCTTGGGGGCTATAAAATATAGGATGAGCAAATCAATATGCAACATTCCTCTATGTCAGGTTATTATTCCATATTCATGCCTTGCTTTAGCTCCTGTTCTGACTGCCTTTGATAATGAACAGTGATGAGAGAATGTAATAAGAATAAACTCTTTCCCTCCAAACATGCTTTTGCTTATGGTATTTCATCACAGAAATAGTAACCCTAAGAGAGAAACATTCTGAATTGGACCCTACCTTCCTCCTAGGTCATATCTGACCATAGTCATAGGTCATAAGAAGCTGTATAATTGAAAATCTAATACTAATAATTCATAGCTAAACACACATGAAATTATTTGTCGTGGAAAACTTAGAAGCCAGTCTGGCAATTGAGTGAGTATTTGGACTCTATGTAAACAAATGCTAACATTCTGCTTCCTTGAAATATAAGAGAAACCTGTTGAATCTTAGCACAACTGAGCATCTCAAAAGATCACACTTAAATTAGTATCACTGAACTCAGCCATTCCCTGTAGAACATTACACTTTGCCAATTATGGGACTCATCTGTTCCTTTTTGCCATTTAGTTACTGAGCTTTTCTTGGCCAGGCATGCCACCCAGGGCCAGCCTGGGCATGAAGCTGACTATCTGGCCTTCATTATTTGAATCTAATCCATTCCCTGAGAAAACTCCCCCCACCAAGCCATAAAATGCATCTGTGTGTTGATTTTATTAGGTCATCTGATTGAGCAGATGCTGATGGCGCTAGAAAAAGGAGTATTTCCCCCTGCCAACCTTAATTTGTACTGCTGAAGTTTCAGGCAGAGCCCATCAGCAGAGCTATTTCCAGATTTTGATATGGCATTTCAGATCACATAATAATTTCTGTACCAGGGAACCTGAAAGCACAGGACAATTTTATCCCTGTGGATCTTAGTTAATATGCCCCTCTTTCAGATTCTATAGGCAATACATTGATTTGGCCTGTGCTCTATTTCAGAAATTTTTCAGTTCCTTCTTAAACAGAAATTTCTATACATTATCTCTGGTTTATTTCTGGGCTTCTTCCTAAGTAGTTTTCCAGACAAATTGGTTTAAGAGTTTTGATAGTAACAACTTTCTAAACTGAATCTTCAAATTCCAGGGAGAGGATGGGAAAGATAATACTTTGATTGTTTCTTCCTCCTGATATTTAAATTCCTCTCTAATAGTTTCTAAAGATGGATATTTAATCTATGGATAATAGGTTTTATTTTTTGTTTTGCAATAAAAAGGGTTGAAGCTAAGACTCACACATAGGTGAGCATTCTGACACTAAATGATGCTCCAATTTCTTTTTAAATTACTCATTTGTCCTCTCTACTTTACGGTAGCTGGTTAATTGTGGGTAGTATCTGACTATTATCAAAGACACTGTATTTTTAGACTTTTAAACTATCTTATGAAAAAATTACTCTATTTCTCAGCTAATTATGGCATTTAAGGAGATTAATGCATATGTCCAGCAATTAATATTACCTACTCTAAAGAAACAGACAAGAACTCCAAATAAATTATTTTTCTAACTAATTCTTTTATTTTGTGCTTAGACATGGTGATCAGTCTATTTAATGCCCACTATAGGCATGGAAATATTCTTTACAAATTATAACTCTTGAAAGACATGAGGTAGTTATAACTAAGGTTTGATTTAATTGAATTCATCATGATTAACCTGAAGAAAAGCATGAAATGCTCTATTTTGTTGATTAAAAAGCCAGGAGACACAAATGCCCTCCAAGTGCTCATATGGACCCACTTCCTTTTCTTAAACCATATTCATGCTACAAGTCTTGGGCCTTATTTTTCCTCTTCATTTTCCTTTCCTAAGTTCATCAGAAGTAGATATGCACTAGGTAGCATGCAAAAGGAGCAGGAAAGGGGGAGAAAAGGACAAATGTAATCATGCTGCAGTATCATCCTCACAGAGGGTCCATGATACCCCCTCCTCTAGCCAGGTTCCTTCTCCCATAGGATAGAATAGTCCCCAGGATGTAGGTATTCCCAGAGATAGATTAATTGTTTGTGACCACTGGATCTTGTTCTGCATTAGCACTGTGTTAATTGGGATTCCAGTGGCTTGAAAACATCATATAAATTCAGAGAAATGCATGTGCAGTCAGCTTGACTAGAGAGAAAAAAAAATTCAATGTGGCATGCCTTAAAGCTCTGGAGAATCAATACAAGTTATCTGGGTAGAAATTTTATTGTATTTATATTAGACACCTTGCCTCTTTCAAGCTGTTGCCTGGTTTTCTTGCACTGACATTTGGGAGTGAGGACAAACCCAAGGTCAAAAACCAGGAGGTAAGCTGAAGGCTGGGAAGCATGTTTGCATTTCTGTGTCTAGCATGCCCAAAGCTAGGACATGTCTCCGATGGTTCGGAGCCTTCAACTCAATCCCATTAGTATTTAGCAATAGAAAAATCCCACTTTTATCAAGGTTGCATGGCAGTAAATCTAACATGAAACATGTATACTTTCTGTGATATGGTTTCTCTTTTATTATTTTCAGCTACAGAATGCCTTTTCATAATCAGCTCAGATCAGTTCATACTAGGGATATACTTCCTATCCAATCTGTTAGGAAGTTTGATTGACAGAGGCTATAAGAAAAGGGAGTCAAATAAGTGAATTTGGTGACTTAGGAAAAACAAACAAACAAACAAGTAAACAAAACAACCCTACTCTCAGCACTTGTGATTTACATTAAAATAGATGGTAACATTTTCTAAGTCTTGATGTGTAATTTTTCCTACTCACTGGCACGTTTTAATATTGTTTTTTAAAAGTCTGAATAATTTAATGATTATGATATCCTCCTGCTGATATGGTCTTATTTTCTTTCTTTCAAAAGGTAGCTAAATGTCTGTTTATAGGAATAGAAATGATTAATGGCGTCAGTTAAGTTAGCACAGCATATATTTTTATCTGACTTCAAAAACCTCATCTTGTTGCATTTGTTTCCTGCTAGAGGACCTAAAGTGAGTTCCATTCACGTTGGCCATGATGCCTGACACAGGATGGCTAGCCACATGTGGTTAGTGAGCTCAAAAAATGTAATTAGCTCATTGAGAAACTGAAACTGACTTTTGTGTCTGGATGAGCCATGACTGTGAAATGCACACTGAATGTAAAAGACAGCACAAAGATGAAGAGACACATCATATTAACGGCTATATCTACTAATGGGATGAAATATGCTACACTTACTGAATTAAATAAAATGTTTTACATTTACCTTTACTTATTTCTTCTGTTCAATCAATTTGATCTCCAGGAAAGTATAGATTAACTCTCTGACTTCTATTACATTTTTGTTGTGTGATGATATTCTGAAGTAAAAGTAAGGTGTCTCTGTTTAGTTTCTGTTCCAATGACTTGTTTGTTGGGGTGTGTCTTGGGCGTGGGCATGGTTCCTGTTGGGCTGAATTGTGGGTCCTGTGTCTGCCACCCCAAGGGGCTGAGGCCATGCCTCAGGGAGGCAGAGATGCAGGAATTTGACTGAATTTACTCCACACAGTGACATGTGGACATCAGGCTGTGAGAAGCCACAAAGCTCCACTCTGGTGTGGAAAGAACACAGGCTGATGCCCCGCGGGGGCTGGAGCTCTTAGGTTGGAGGTCCCTGGGCCAGGAGGCAGCCAAGAACCAACTGGTCTCAGCCCTTGGGCTCTCAGGCACCGCTGAGAGGCTGCAGAAGGACCAAGGGGGAGTGTATGGGCTGGGTCGACCTGTAGCCAAAATGGGGGAGGAGGAGAAGATAAGCTCCTGCTCTGTCTTATGGGGATGAGAGCCTTGGTCACAGCAACTCACTTGGCTGGGTCTTAGCTGGCTCTGCTAGCTTGCTTGAGTTGGTGGCCAACATGGCTCAAACATAGAGAGGTCATCGGCAGCAGGTTAGAAGGCAGCTAGGTAGTTGTAGACCTTCTCCACGGTTCCCCACATCAGGCCCCAAAGAGGAGAGTTAGTCCATGGTCTTAAAATGTTTATTGTCATGATGGAAAATGGATGAAGCTAAATCCCGTATTCTCAGGGCAGGCCTGAGGTTAAATACCTTTTGCAAAGTAGAGGGTCTGGGAAGGAATGCTTAGTTGGCTATGCCCTCTGTCCCTTAAGTATCTCATGAATATGGAGATCTCTTGAGGCTCTGTGGCATGTAATCATGCCCTCTACCTGTGCTACATGACTGATGGCCACAAACCTTTCTTTTGGAGGGGCTGTAGAGGGCTGTAGCTATGTGAACCAGGGGTCCAATGAGCAAAGCCAAGCTCCTACAGTCTCTGAGGGTCTCTGGGTTCAAAGCCAGCTTGATCAGGTATGCAGCTGCCTCTCACAGCCCACCACCCCACACTTGTCCATTAGTTAGAGTGAAGTATTGAAGTCTCCCTTTATTATTGTGTGGGGTTCAATGTGTATTTTGAGATTTGGTAAAGTTCTTTTTACAAATTTATCCTGTATAACAGAAATTCAGGGACAAAGGTGGAGCAGAGACTGAAGGAATGGCCAACCAAAACTGGCCTAACTTGAAACCTATCCCATTGGCAAACACCAATCCCTGATATTATTACTGATCCTCTGTTATGCTTATAGACATGATCCTAGCATAACTGTTCTTTGAGAAGCTATAACCAGTAGCTAACTAAAACAGATACCCACAGCAAGACATTGGATAGAGGTCAGGGACTCTTATGGAAGGGATGAGGGAAGGATTAAAGGCTTTGAAAATGATGGGAATACCACAGCAGTACCAACAAGAGACAACTAACCAGAACCTCTGGGAGCTCTCAAAGAATGAGCCACCACCCAAAGAACACACACAGTCTGCCATGAGACCCCCAGTATATATGTTGCACATATGCAGCTCTGTTTCTATGTGGGTCCCCCAACAACTGGAGCAGAGGCTCTCTGTAGAGCTGTAGCCTGACTGTGATACCTTTCCACCAATGAGGGGGGCTTCTCAGGCCTTAAAAGAGGATGTGTCTATTCTGACAGAGACTTAATATGCCAGGGTTGGACAATACACAGAGTATGCCCCACCCTCTTAGAGGAGAATGGGGGATGGAGTAAGGCTGAGAGGTGAGCAGTAGAGGGGTAGTGCTTGGGATGTAAATAATTATTTAAAAAATTGAAAAAGCTATGACAATGAACAAATTGGACATGAGAAAGCAATAAAATAAGCACTGAAGTTATACTCCACATCAAAACTATAGAAAATAAATGAAATTCATGAGAACAAAATAAAAAAAGATTCTCTATAAGGCATTAAGAATGTATAATGAAATCTTTAGAAGAAAAATATATAAAAACTATGCCAATTCTGAAAATCAAAATCTCAAAATAATTTAAAAAATGATAAGTATGTGTTCATGATCCATGGTATCAGCCAGCATTCATCCAACCATTAATGCTAATTATATTATTGTGGAATTATGCCGTTATTTTAGAAATACAGCTCAACAAAATCTGTAGAGCATACAAGCTTACATGAAAGGGTGTGGCAGAGTGATTAAGAACCATGACTTTATTTTTAAATTTTGCTTTAATTAAAACATTTGTGCATGTGTATGCCTGCATGTGTGCATGTTCATGAGCTTGTGCTTGTGTGTATGCTTGTCCGTATGTGCATTTGCATTTGTGTGTGTGTGTGTGTGTTTGTGTGTGAATGCCTTAGATGCAGATGCCTGAAGAAGGAATCTGATCTCTTGGAGCTGGAGTTACAAGAAGTTTATGAACTATCAATGTGAGTACTGAGAACTCAACTCTTTGGAAATGTAGAAAGTAGTTTTCACTATTCAGCCCTCTGTCCAGACCCAGGCCAAGGTTTTCTAACACAGTTAAGAAGGCATAATCATTTTGAAAGAAGGCTGAAACAGAAATGGTGTACTTCTAAGCTTAAGGGTTCCAAAGGAGAATTGCATAAAGGCATGGAGATCAGAAACTAAGGACAACTGTTCTTAAATGTGAGGGGTAAAATATTTGAGGCTTAAGCATTATTGGAATACACTTTTCAACTGGAAGCAAGGTTGACAACATCAATGCAATCTCTGTATGCAGATTTAGATTATAGGCTGATGCATTACTTTCTAATATTTTGATAAAACTATATAGCTGAAGCAATTTGTAGAAGGAAGAGTTTGTTTGAGGATTTCAGACTATTATCATCATGATGTGTAACTAGGGTTGCAGACAAACTTGTCACTGAAATTGCAGTTGAGAGCTCACAAACAGATCATAAATTGTGAGTAGAGGCTGCCATATGAACCTCTCAAGTCCTTTAAAGCCTAAAAGCCACCCTCAGTGACATACCTTCTACAACAAATGCCAGACGTTATAATTGATTCCAAACACAATCATTGACTAAGAACTAAGCATTCAAATTTGTGACCATATGGAATCACTCCTATTTGAACCATGTTAACCACTCCTTGGCCATCATAATTTCCAGGCCATCTCAAAAAGTAAAATTCATTTTCTCCAACTTCAATATCCCCATAGATTTTTCCATCTCAACCCTGTTTTAAAGTCCACAGTTTATTGTTCTGTTTTTGTGACTCGAGCAATATCTTAGTTATAATCCCCATGTAAAACAAAGGAGAAAATTACATACTTCTGATAGGCAAGACAGATTTTAAGTCATCATCCCCAATGGGAGGTATTGGGACATCATGAAGAAGTACTGGAAAGAAGCAAAATTGAATGCCAGAAAATCAGACTCCAAATTCTCTAGATCCATGTGAAACATCCAAAGACTTAAGAGTTGTCCTCCCAGATTTACTAAATGCAAAATGACATTTTATGCTTGGCCGACTCAATTCAGTGTCCCTGGCAAATGTGTCAAGACTCTGGCATTCTTAACCTCCTAGGATTCCCAACACAATCCTAGTTTTATATTCACAGCTTCATGTACTCAACTTTTCATGGCCTCTTGCTCTGTCAGGATCTTCAGGGAGGGAATGCCTTGCCACACATTACCTGAAACAGTGCTTGGTACATGGTGCTTATCAACCATGGAGGAAGATTCTATCACCTCTTTACTTGTATATCCCTCATGACTCTAAAGCCATAAGCCAATGGAAGCTACTACCACATATGGCCAGTAACTTTAGATAAATACTGCCTCCCCCAGTGTGAATCACATTTGCAGCAACTTTGATTTGCATTTTTCCAGGGAAAACAGGTCTCTTTCTTTCAGAATGTGGAAGATTAATGGGGATGAGGGAGAAATGGTCTGAGGTCTTATACTGAGAGCATCTCTCTCTCTCTCCCTCTCTCTCTCTCTCTCTCTCTCTCTCTCTCTCTCTCTCTCTCTCTTCATTTCAAAACAGATCAGAACTCTATATAAATCATTTAAGGACAAGTCTTAGTTCTCAATTTTTTTCAAACTGTACATTTTGTATTTCTTTTGTGGATACATGCCTTTATTTTTTCAATGAAGATCTGCATCAGAATAATTACTAATAATTATGGAATATAGTCAATTTTGAAACATTTTTTTGCAAGAGAGTTTAGTCTGCTATAAAATTTATCCTGGGGCAAGTTATTGAGATGTACCTGAAGACAGTCACTTTTTTTGACCAAAATTTCACAGTAGCCCTCTGTAACAGTCTCTTAACTTAGTTGCTGACATTCTTCCATTCTGAACCCTCCTGATCTGCACAGCATGTGTTTCTTACAGTCCTTTCTTCTAAACTCCTTCTAAGATAGCCTTTAAGCTATGCTTATATATGTCAACTACTTTTCTAGTTCAATGTCTCAAAGTCTCTTGTCCCTCTAAAAATCAACATGATCAATTTGTTTTTTTTCCCACAGAGGAAAGCCACTCCGTGGCATCCTTTTCTATATTAGTTGTGATAAAACACCATGACCATGGCAATGGAAAGAAAGAGCTTATTTGTGTCTTACAATTGCAGAGTAATGGAAGTCCAAAGCCATCATGCTGGTGAGCATGGTAGTGGGTAAGCAACACTGAAGCAACAACTAATCCACAAAGAGAATACAGAGAGTACATTGGGTATAATTAGAGTCTATTGAAACCTCAACAGTGACACAAATCCTTTAAGAAGGCCACAATTCCTTATCTTTCCCAAATCTGAGGACTAAGTCATCAAACATTCATGACTATTTATATATATTTATATATTTATTTACTTATATATAAGCCATTACCATTCAAACTGTGTCACATGACAAACAATCCAGGAAGTTTTACAATGTTTTGAAAATGAGTTTAGTTTTAACTTCGAAGGACTCTCTGGAATATATCATGTGGTGAAAAAGGATGAATCCTAAAAGGTGTATGGAAGTTAGAGGTGGCTAACATGCCTTTCTCTTTGCCATTGCAAATACCATAGAAAACATCAAAACACAGAGTCAGGTTCAAGATCAAATGAGAATGAAAATAGCTGCAAATATTGGGATAGATGTTTGGAATCTAAGTGAATAGACAGATGCCATTATGCAGGTAGTCCATTTGATTGAAGGAAATGAATGCTTATTAATAGCAACAACAAAAAAAAAACAAATCAAAACAAAGCGAAACAAAAAACTATACTAACTAGAAACAGAGAATATTGTTTGAAGGGACGACTTGGCAAATAGGAATATGAAGGCACTATGAGCAACCTTGTTTCAGCTCTATGAAGCCTGGTATAGCAACCAACACAACAGACCTTTTCAGAGGGAAGCAGCCATTTCAGAAGCCTTAATGGGGATATAGAAAGGATGTGATTATTAGAACGTGCTAAAAGCACTGGCTGGCAGCTTCTATAAACAAGAATTAGAGCAGCCACAAATAACTAGGGGGAGCTGACATTTGTTAGTATTCTGGGAGAAGTTAAATCTATAGAAAACGGAAGTCTTAACATTGACTCTTCCAGACAGCTAAACAGAAACAGTGTTAAATATGGAGCACACAGGTAAGGTCACCAACATTTACTGATCTCCTGTGCTCCAGTCATTTTCAAGAGGATTCGCTCATACAATTCTATAAAATAGATTTACCGAAGCATTCTTCATACCAGTAAACTGACCTTCAGGGCTGTAGAATTAGGAAGAAGTTTAACACAATATTGAGAGGTTTATGAAGCCCTTGCATCAGGAACATGTCAATGTGAGCACATGTTCTCTTGTTGATGTTATAATTATGGGGAAAAAATAGGAAATATATTTAAAAATCTCTGAAGTAACAACTAAATGCCAGGTTCGGAACTGGTTTCCCACAAACAGACACACACAGAGAGACACAGAGAGACAGATCAAAGAGACATACTCAGGCAGGCAGACACACACACACAAATACATGAAGTATAGTGTATTTAGTCTTAGCAACAACTTAATTGATGCAAATTGCTGGATATGTTTGCTAACCTATTCTAGCAGATGATTTTCTGGAAATCAGATAAGATGTATTCAGGGATAAATGAGTTAACCAGACTTTGTTGGCTTCCACTGAGTTCTTTCTAATGAAGACAGGCTAGCAAGTGTACTAAAGCTCTACTTCTCTAACAGTGTCTTAAGTCCCATTAACATTAAAATTACCTGGGGGAAATTTTTAAATAGCTCTAATCCTTTAATTCAACTTTCCTTGGATAGAATAGATACATTAGCAATATTCAAAATCTTCCCTAGTGGTTCTCCAATGCAACTATAATATATCCATAATACCAAAATTAATCATTTTCCAAAGATTGGTATCGTGAACATCATAGTAATATTAATGATATTTTTTTGTCTTATTTGGAAATAGAGTACCAGACATAGCCTGAAAAATAAATATTCACCCTGTCCAGGTTAATCTCTCCCTAAGGGTTTCAAGATCAATCTGAAAAGTCTAAATGGCTGGAATCATGACAGATGTGCAGCTAGTAGCCATCGGCCTAAGCGTGGCGGACCTCATTGAGTCCATGCTGAAAAACCTCTCTCAGATTCACTCCGTGTCTACAATGGTGAAGGGAATGTAAGGTATTGAGAACGAAGTCTTCCTCAGTCTCCCGTGCATCCTTAATGCTCGGGGGCTGACCAGCGTCATCAACCAGAAGCTGGAGGATGACGAGGTCGCTCAGCTCAGGAAGAGTGAGGACACCCTGTGGGACATCCAGAAAGACCTCAAAGACCTGTGAATGCTAGGCCCTAGGCTGTAGAAACCTCCAATGTGACTGTGAACCTTTAGTCTTCAGCCTTGTACGTAGATCACAGAACGCTTCTTCCCTGATATGTGATATGAGCTCACAGATCAAAGCCCGGGCTTGTTTGATGTTTGCACTAGGAGCTCCTGAACAAATAAAGTTAGCAATTGCAGCTTAAAAAAAAAAAATTCTTCCCTTAAACAATGAATTCGAGAGTTTCCTAGGTAAATGGATGGAACTAGAAATCATCATCCTGAGTGAAGTAAGCCAATCACAAAAGAACACACATGGTATTCACTCACTGATTATCGGATATTAGCCCAGAACCTTGAAATGCCCAAGATGCAACTCACAGGCCACATGAAGCTCATAAAAAAGGAAGACCAAGTGGGGGTGATTCAGTTCTTCTTAGAAGGAGCAACAAAATACTCAAGGGAGCAAATATGGAGACAAAGTGAGGGACAGAAACTGAAGGAGGGGCCATTTGGAGATCTTTCCACCTGAGTATCCATCCCATGTGCAATCACCAAAGGTAGATGCTGATGTGGAAGTCAGGAAGTGCATGCTGATAAGAGCCTGATATGGATGTCTCCTCAGAGGCCCACAAGAGTCTGACATATTCAGAGGCAGATGCTCACAACTAGCCATTGAACTGATCATGGGGTTCTCAATGGAGGAGTTAGAGTGAGGACTGAAAGAGCTGAAAGGGTTTGTGGCACCATGAGGAGAGCAACAATACCAACCAACCACAGCTCCCAGGGTCTAAACCACCAGCCTGGGAGCACTTAGAGAGGGATCCAGGGCTTCAGCTGAATACTTAAGAGTGGAGGGCCCTGCTGGGCATAGGTGGAAGATGAGATCCTTGACCTCATGAAGCCTGGACGCCCCAGGGGGTGGGAATTTTGAAGGTGAGAAAGTGGGAGTGGGGGGGGGTAGGTAGGGGTTACATCCACAGAGAAGAAGGAGGAGGGGTAAGAGGATAGGGGGTTCCCGGGTGGGTGGGGGATGGGATAAGGAGACAACATATAAAATGTAAATAAAATATCCAATAAAAAAAATCTTCCCATACAGGACAATCCTCTCCAAGCTCCAGAAGTATGAAAGGAACAAGAGCTATATTTTGTTTTGTTTTGTTTTGTTTTGTTTTTTGTTTTTTGCTAAACTAAGGAAGGCATGCTTTGATCTTAGGAGGATAGAAAGCCAAGATTTATTCCTGCTGGGTATGAGAAGGGTTTAGGTATGCTGGTAAAAAGTAGAGAAGAGTTTTTAAATAGATAGAGAGGATGGTGGCAGAGGATGGGGGGAGGAGGGTAGAGGGAATGAATATGTGAGCAAATATCTATGTGCATAGCGTGCAGAAATTTTCCAAGGAGAGATGTGATATGCACAGTCTGCTTACCATAGAGGGCATAAGGACTGATGAATGAATTGTTGTAGACTACAGAACTCATTTTCCTAGTTTCTCTTCTCTTCTCCTCTTCCTTTTTGTTCCCTTAAATAATCTTTCCTTCTCCTTCATTTCTCTTTTCTCATTTTATGTGTTTTCTTTTTTTAAAAAAATTTGGTGCAGAATTTATGGAAGTTCCATGAGAAATTGTGACGTTTTGATCTTAGGGATTTTTTTGTTGTTGTTGTAATGAAGTGAAGCAGAAGCTTGGAAGTAAATTTCCCTTCCTGTCTCATCCTGATACGATGATCAATACACTTTCTACATGAAAAAGCATACAGATATTACAGTGTTTAGATCTATTGAAATATCCTTATTGTTTTTCTATTGATTTCATAAAGCACTATGAATATAGCAGAAAAAGAGGGAAGATTTTTATTTGGCTTTAAGATTCTAGGGGGTTAGAGTTCATGATGGTAGAACAGAGGTAAATGGTTCCTGGCAGAAGCAGAAAGCTAAAGGTTGATGTCTTGAACTACTAGTACAGAATCAGAGGGAATGAACTAGAAATTGTTTGCATGTTTGAACTCTGAAATCTGCCCCCAGTGACAAAGGTGACATCTGTGAAACTTTTAAAAACAGTGCCACCAACTATGTTGAAATGCCTTAGATATTCGGGTGTACCATGGTTATGTAATCTCTCAGAGAATCAAGAGCTGAACAGAGTACCATATTAACAATGGCTAATCCAGGATTCAAGCTATAGTCATTCCAAACAGTGGAATCTGAAGTCATACCCATTACCTCTGTCACTGGTGTTGCCACCCAAAAAGAAAGCAAGCCCAGCCAAATAGAAGATAATGCTGTCCGTTGCCTGACATCTTTACTTGAGTATCCTCAATGGAAAATGCCCATAACATTGGGACTATAGAGGAATTTCTCTATTTCAAGACAAATATCCTTCATAATGTTGCTTTCACCTGAGTTTAGGAAGAGGAAGTAAAAGCAAATTATTTGGATTCTGTGGCTTTGCTGAAAATAGAACATTTCATTAGAGACCTAGTGTCTCTTCTTTCCGACTATGTACCTATTGTCTTTTTTACTCTTTGTTAGATGTTTTGAAATTGTAGCAGGCTTAAGAGAAATGCAGTGTTCTGAAAAATTACAGGTCTTGTGGACAGAGCCCTGTAATTCTGATTCAAGCACTTAAGGATAGAGCCTATGATAGTCTCCTTTTTAAGAGTATGTTCGGATGCTTTAGTGTCACTGTGACCAAAACAAAGGAAAACAATATAACACAAGAAGCATCTATTTTTATTCATGGATGCAATGCATAGTCATTCATCCCCATCATTGTAGGTTTGCTGTGAGGTAAGAGACCGTAGAGCAGATTTACAACCTCATGGAAGCCAGGAAGCCAAATATATAAAGGAGCCAGGTTAAGATACATCCATTGGGATGCATTTTGTTGAACTAGGTCCTCCCATCAGCATCTAACATCCACAGTTCCATGGTTTTCCAACACTCTGTTCAATTTTTAAATTTAGAATCTATCAGCAGGAGAAAGCATAGCCTTTGTGATTCAATCACTTCCCCTAATCTCTGTCTCTGTGTACTGATCATTAAAGGGCTAGAAGTTCAATATTTGACTTTTAGTGTGCATGTGGCAGGGTTACCTGAAATACAAGCAATAGTAATTCTCTATATAATCCTGCTTCTAGTACTTAGACACCAGTTCTACGAATATGGCTCTAGGATTTACTAGTTGACTCAAATTTGGAGACAGACCAGCACCATGAAGCAATATTGAAAAATGGCAGTCCCTTAATGACATCTGATTAATAATGCCTAGTCTATGACTTTGGGGCTCTATAACATTGCTTTACTCTGAGAGGTTATATAAATTGTTTCTCACTGCTGTTAACAAACTGCCTGAGACAAGCAACTTAGTAAAGAAAGTGTTTATTTTAACATGTTTCAGGTTCTGTCTGTCATGACAGCAGGGATGAAATATGACAGATGACTCTATTGCATTTACAAACCATAAGATGAAGAGAGATGAATGCTGGGTCTCAGATTCCTTTATCCCTCCTATTCTGTCTGCATCTCCTAGTTCATGAAATGGTGTAGCTTACAAACAGAATAATTTATGCATTTCAATTAACCAGTAATCAGTAATTTAAGCATGAGAACAGTATCTGTTTCCATTCTAGCTCCCAAATAATTGATACAAAGACCTATTGATTTTATTAATAAGTTTAAAACACTATGACTGGACAGATATTCATCTATTCTAACCTTCTAAGCTGTCTACTTTCCAGCCACAGGCCTTGTGTTACTTCAAGACTGTCTTGCCCTGGTTTCCTCTACTCCTTGTGTGTCCTAATGGTGAATCCCTTGGTGACCTGCGCATTACTACTCCTCCTGTACTGTCTCCATGTAATCTCTCTCCTCAAGGTTTTTATGTCCTACTTTTTCTATCTGGGATCCCTGGGTGAGATAGGAAGTCCCGTCTTCTTATCTTTTCTGACTAATCAAAAGCTAATTGACCAATCAGAGATATTAAAAACATTCTTTACATAACATTGAAACCAAGACCAGAGATTCTTAATCATCCCACCTTCCAGACAGTAGACAGATGTCTGGGCATAGAAATCATCATCCAAATACATAGTGTACAAGACCAATCCTCAACATTAAATTAGTCTAGAAACTACTACACAGACACTGCAATATGTTTCTCTGTTCAGTGGTTCAAGGTCTTGTCATAATGGAAATCAATATCAGCTATCACAAAAGATCTCAGAAATGTAACAATACTAGAAAGTTAGCCATGTTTGTCATTAAACAGCTGGATAGTTTTTACATATTTATTCAAAGACTGATCTCACTTAAGAATATGACCCATTTAACTTCTCTCTCTCTTTCTCTCTCTCTCTGTCTCTATTTCTCTCTGTGTGTGTCTCTGTCTTTCTCTGTGTCTCTTTCTGTTTCTGTTTCTGTGTCTCTCTCTCTGTGCCTCTATCCCCTCCTTCCTTTTTATGTAGTGCTCAGATCTTCCATATGGTGTTTATACCATAGTAGAAAGCAATACCTTTGAAATGAAGGAAATTTGCAAGTAATTCCTAAAGCTTGAATTTACAAGAGTATGAATTAAATAAAATCTACTGATAGAGTTTACTATTGATTACATATCACATATATTACTACATTTTTTTCTAAATCTTTTAAGAGTGTTTTGAAAAGTACAAATAATGTTGTTCTTCTGTCTATTATCTATACATGTTATTAACTTTATCTGGTGCTTACAAATACAAAATAGTTTTTTCAAGGTTTAGCACATACTAGAATAGGGTTTTTAGTGAAACAAGAAGTGAAATGGTTCTTTTTGTTTACAACAAACAAACAAGCAAGATATTACTCATTGCAATGTGCAATGTCAACAAAGACATGAAGCTATAATAGGCAAGGCTGTAATGCCCCAATGCCTCGATAATACCAAGAAAAGTGGGAAGGGTTGGTGAGAAGAAAATGTATAAGTGACAATTCCATTCAATTATAGAATATGTAGCAGAGGATGGCCTTATCAGGTGTCACTGGGTAGGGAGCCCCTTGGTCCTGTGGGGACTCCATGACCCAAGGTAAGGGAATGCTAGGGCACTGAGGCAGATGTTGGGCAGGTGGAGGAGCACCATCATAGATTCAGGGGAAGGAAGGGGATTACGGGTTGTGGAGGGGAAACAGAGAAGGGGGATAGCATTTGCAATGTCAATAAATAAAATAAACAATAAAAATGGGTAACTTAAAAAAATAAAGAAGCTGAACCCAAACAGGGTTTATTTTTATTTTCTTTACATTTTCATCAGGATAAAATGGACATCTAAAAGAGCATCTCTATTAAGTCAAAGAAGTAATGATCTAAAAATGGTTCAAGAATGATTTCTATCCATTCTTCTAATGAACTGTAAAGGCAGAGGCTCCTTGACTTCTGTAAGTCAAGTGAGCATTGAAATTAAAGATTTCTTAAACTTACAGTGGGCTTGGAAGGTGAGTCTTCTGGGATTCCGCAGGCCCATCACCAGTGTCAGGAATGTAATGGATTATACCTGCCAAGCAGGATGCCAAGTAGGTGGCTTGACCTGGTTCATCTTTGCAGAGTAGGAGCTACCCTTAATATCCAGCTGGAGGCTGTACATTCACAGCAGCACTAGAAAGTTTTCACCAAGCTCTGATCAGAGGAAAAACCCTGTTTGACAGGCTGAATACTGTTATTTGCCTTATGATTATATTGGGAAACTTGGGTCTTATACTTTCTGGAGGACAGAAAATTCTGATGTTTAGTAGAAGGAGAATAGAATTTCAGTGTGTTTTATATACCTAATATCTCTTTATCACCACAGCTACACAGCACAAAAATAATTATAGTGTTAGCCTAGATATTTGTTTAGTTGAGGAAATAAAAACTTAAAATGGCTGTTCCCTGCATACGGTCACCTGCTGGGAAACAACAAAACAAGGATGACATTTAGGTCCTTAGTTTTGAACTGAGACTTTTAAACGTTTTTATTTAAAGTTGGTTCTTTTGATTGGGTGTAATAATATTCTATAGAACTTGGAAGTTTCAGTAGATAGAGAAATGAAGAGATTTAAACAGCAAAAAGTGGTGCACAGAGATTCAAAGACAATAATTTGCAATTGTTGAGATTTGTCTTTTAATGCATGTCTATTAAATGTATTGATTTGTCTTTTAATGCATGTCTATTAAATGTATTTAGTTTGTGTTTGTGTGCCTGTGCTTATGTGTGTGTGTGTGTGTGTGTGTGTCTTTGTGTATAGACCTGGGAAGAATTTGAGAACAAGGGTTTTCTCCTATTTAAGGGGGGTCCTGGAGATCAAACTCAGCTTAGGAGACCTGGAAACAACTATTTGTTAAGCCATCTTGCTGGCCCTACTGAAATGACTCATGTATATTAATATATTAGTGTGTCTCAATCTTCTGCCTTTTGAATGTCTGAGTTATCATTGAATTATTCAGTCCTTCTAAATATTTGCACAAAATAATTTAGATTCATGTTGGGAACTCTCCTTTAATATGTGTGTTTGACTTTTGATGGAACAAAACTATAAAAATTGTTCTTTATTTCTGTTCTAAATTTCCATCATGATGTATGAAGAAAACATTGACTTAGCAGGCACCCTTTGGAAGAGATAAATAAGTATTTTGATTTTTTTAATTAAGTATCCTGTTTATTTCCCTCCTCTCTCTTTGAGTCTTCTCTTCTACCCTCCCCTCTTGCCTCCTTCCATTATTTCTCAGGATCCAAGATAAGCATGCTGTAGCTTTATTAAGCCTCCCACCATCTCCACAGGCTTTTGTCAGATTCTCCCTCCAATATTTGCTTCCAAATTAGGTCACCACCTCCTCATATCCCTTCATAGCCTCCAGTTTCCTGAAAACAACTAAAAAGAAAAAAATGAACTGTGAAGAGGAAAAAAACAAGAGCAGAATGCCAAACAGGGAAAATTACAGTATGTTCCAAATTTGTCATCAATACTTGTCAAGTCTGAACATGCATAAGTTTTCCTATAATCTCATATGATAACCATAGTGTTTGCCCATCTATTTAAGTGAGAAAGTAGAATGGTTGCCTCTTGTTTAAGGTAACCTGCTGTGAAGCTATGAAACCAGTGGGAATATTTGGATAATCACTTTTGAGCTGAAATATTTTAAATACTTTCATCTCAATTTGATTTTTTAAAAATTGTTTCTTGGTGAATTACTCTATGAAGTTTTGCTGCCCTCCTTCCAATTTCTATGAGAGCTGACCAAATCGCCACAGAATGAGCCACAGCCTGATCGTATGAGTTGGAGCCTGGACAGCTTATGAAAAAAACCTATGTATGTCAAACTTTTAAATTCTGTAGACACCTATGAAGGTGTCTGGCCTTACAAAGGAAAACTCATTCGTGAGTGTAGAATAAGACATCTTTCTTATTCATATACATTAAAGTGGGGTACTGCTCATCCACACATTAACCAAGAACCTGTATGTTGTCTATACATACATACTATGTATGTATAAAATTCTGTGTTAAAGCATAATTCATGATCTTAGATTGACTGTTTGGAAATCGATGTCATTGACTCATTGTGTCATGCCAAACCAACCACAGGAGAAAGAAGTTGAGGAAGAAGTTGAATTTTAACTATTTTTATCTTAGAAGTAAATGAAAACAATGCAAGCAGGGAAATATGTTTTTTTTTTCCTTAGGTCGGAAAAAAAACTGGTAAACTGGAATAACTGTGTCTTTTAGAATGAGGAGAATTTCAATTAACACTTGGTCACTTACAAGCTGTGTAAAGTACCATTACCCAGACCCAGTTCTTTTACTTAAAATGGGGCTAAGAGTTTCCAAGGGATTCAAAAAGAATTGGGTGTATAGGGGTCCAGTGAGCACCTGGGCATGTGGAAGAGATTTAGTACACATGTTCTTACCGTTCTTTCCCCATCCCCATCACTAAAAAAAAGAAAAAAGAAAAAAAATGCATCTTTCTAAAATCCTAACCCCTATCATCCTCCCTTAAAGAAAACTCTTCAGTATTTTCACTTTTCTTCTACAGATTTTCCATCCTCAAACATCAGTGCACATGACCCATATAACCCAGACCAGGTGATAGAAGGTAACACAAAGATGAGGTTCAGTATGGTTTCCTTTTATGTTTACTCTCAGCATCTTAATAACTGAGATTGTTTTTGTCATTCTTCTATTATGGCTCAGAATTTCATCAAAAATGTATCTCATGGAAGATGCGGATAGTTGAAAATGGGAAATAAACAAAGAATGATTTTTTTCATGCTGCTATTTTGAGTTTATGATTTAATTTTATTCCCTTTTCTACTGATTACATTCATGTCAAGGTTCATTTTCTCAGCCACATGGCCAGTATTTTTTTAATTGGATATTTAATTTATTACATTTCAAATGTTATCCCCTTTCTCATGCCCACTTACCTTGATTCTATGAGGGTGCTCCTCCACCCACCTACCTACTTCCACCTCACCGCCCTAGCATTCCTCTACTCCGAGGCATGAAGCCTTCACAGGACCTAAGACCTCCTCTACCATTGATGCCAGATAAGGATGCTTCACCTCCTTCAATTCTCCCTCGAACTCCTCCATTGGGGTCCCTGCGCTAAGTCCGATAGTTGGCTGCAAGCAATCACATCTGTATTAGTCAGAATTTGGCAGAGCCTCTCAGTAGACAGCTGTATCAGGCTCCTGTCAGCAAGCATTTCTTGGCATCTGCAATAGTGTCTTCCTTTGGTACCTGCATGTTGGATGAATCCCCAGGTGGGACAGTCTCTGGATGGCCTTTCTTTCAGTCTCTGCGCCAGTCTTTTTCTCTGTATTTCCTTTAGACAGGAACAGTTCTCGGTTAAAATTTTGGAGATGGGTGGGTGCTTCCACCCCTCAACTCGGGGGCCATGCCTGACCGCTGGATATGGTCTCAACAGGTTCCCTTTTGTGTGATATTTCCGCTAATATCATCCCCGTGGGGTCATGGGAGCTCACCAAGTAGGCTTCCGGCAATTGGGGCATTAAATGTATACATCCTCACACCCTGCTTGTTTTTATATTGATGTTACGGATCAAAATTTTATCCTCATACTCGCAGGGATCTATAAGCAATTTACTAATGGATCTATCTTCCCAGTCCCTAATTCTTCTGCTTTAACTGATGAAATGTGTAGGCCACATTAGGAGTTAAAGCAGAGAAGTTTATACATTACTATAATTTGAAACCAGACTTAGTGTCCTGATGTTGCTACTCCACTCTTTCTCAGCCCTATTATTATCCTGACTCTAATTACAGCTATTATCTCCTCAGTCACCTTTACCATTCCTTATTTTTTTTTCCTTTCTTTATATGAAGAAAAAATAATTTAATCTTCAGACTTTATTTGCATAAAAATCTGTATTATTTTGAGTTGTGAACCTAGGCTGCAGTTCATATACTAATTCTGAAATTCATTAATGAGATTTCATTTAATCCATTTAATTCTATGGTATCGAAGGATTTCAGAAAGATTTTTGTAAAGGGAAACCGAAATAACCTATGCTGTTGTGTTTGTCTTGCAAGGTCATGCATGAGTAATGAAATATAAAATTTCGTATTATTAAAATATATAGGCAGCTACCATTTCATTCTATTTCTGTAGTTAATGTTGTTCTAAGAGTTTTTTGTTAATAAGAATATTTGTATTTAGTTTATTTCATTTTTATTCTTTTAAAAAGTTAAAACATGTATTAGGGTGCATGTGTGGTATACGTGCGTATGCATGTGTATGTATGTGTTGTATTTGTGTATTTATGTATGTACAGGTATGCCTGTGTGCACATGGAATTCAGAAGTCATATTTACTTGATAATTTTTCACTCTATACTCACCTTATTTTTTGAGAGAAGGTCTAATTTATTACATTGGTACTTACCAAATAGGCTAGGTTATTGGACATTGAGGCCCAGACATGGTCTGACTGTATTCACCTACCCAAGACTTATATTAAAAGTCCATATAATCTCATGGCTAGCGTTTTTATAGGAGTACTGGTCTTCAAATTTGAGTCCCTGTGCTTACAGGAGAAGCTCCATTATTTTTCATTTCTTTGTTTAATAAATCATTTTTCCTAGCCTTCTGTTTCCTCTTTATTTTAGAAATTTCTATTGTATAAAGTTAATAAAAACAGACAAGCAAATGATTAAAAGAAATATGTGACCTTCCCTTAATGCCAGATATCTCTCAATCACCTTCACCGCCTTTATCTTCCTCTTCTACTTTGTCTTAATTAGAGAAAGATTGTGATGGTGATTGCAGGCTATCAGTGGAAATCTTAGCTTCTGGAGAGTCAATGGGTAACAGAAAAAGTCAGATTTTTCCTATATCCATGACTGCATAACATAGTCAAAATCCCCTATCACTTTAGAATACACATTTAAGAAGTGTGATATTTATGGCCATATTGCAGAAGCCAGCCTCACTCTCATAGGTTGTATCCTAAGAAACATCCAAAATGATGGCAGAAAATGATGGATGATTGACAGTTGCCTTTTATTCTGACAAGGCTTTTATTTGACATTAATTCTCCAAATGTTCTCTTGGTGGCTCCATTTTGAATGTAATGTTCAAATAGCAACTAGTCACTAGTTACTTTACTTCAAGAATGCTCATAAAATTTTCTCACATAGCATGTTCTGAGAGAAGGGATTCCTTTTGACCATAATCAAATTCCATTTGTAAATTGCCTTCATCACAGTTTTCTGGCAGTCATGTAGCAAGCCACAGACAATCAACACTTTGTTGCAGGTTCAGTCATGCATGGTTCTCATACCTTGTTCTTATATAAAGAACCAAAATATTCTGTTATTTGTGCTTCATTAATTCTGGAGCAGCTACATATTACCTGCCCCAGTGCATGCCCAGTATTTTCCAGAAAGAAAGCATTTAACTTTCGTTTAATCAGACCCCAAGTAGACCTATTGAAGAATGGCAATGGGAAAACGATGAATCTCTGACATCGAAATACTTTCATCTTATGAGATCATAAGAATCAATTTTATTTTTCTTGTTTATGAGTCTCTTGAATATGAGAGTGAAAATTATACATTGAACATTAAAATAAACCACACAGCATTGGTGTTTTCTAAGAAAACACAAATTAAGGCTACACATAACAAATTGAGGAAGGATAAACTGCCTTGTATTTATGCCATGGAGGAGTCAAAGCCTTGTCTGGATATACAAAGTATCCCCTTCCTTTTCAAGAAGAAAATAGTGATGTACTCTAGGTCATAAAGTCATAATTAGGTGCTGTTTCCAAATCTAGATTTGGACTTAACATCCAAAACATTTACTGGTCTTTTAATATGTACATCTAGAAAATGAAGAAGTATTGAGGGGTCCTACCCATTACTACGAGGCATACACTTAAAATAATCATGACTACAGAAAGTTTTAACTAATGTAAATACAGGAACTCAGCCAAGCATTCCATCATGTCAACCGCAAATTAAAAAAAAAAAATCACCACCTTACATGACAGATGTGCCTCACTGGTGATTTCTGCCTGAACACACACCAAATTTGTTCCTAGAAGGTGTTTTAAGATTTTCTTAAATCAAAGCTAGGACTATGCTAGTCTTGTGGGGAAAAAAAGTGTCAATATCACCCAATTTTAATATATAAAAGACATTATCTTCCTGCAAATTTTAAAAGCCTCATTGAATGTCTCCCTAGATCCAGTTTCCCAATGATTTCCTTGTAATTTTGACTGACAGGACAATATTCAGTATTCATGGCAGTCTTCCATGTTCTCTTCATGTATTATACCATTTAATTCTCACAGCATATGTATTTGCAGATGCATACACTGAGCCTTAGAGAGGTGTGATAATTTTATAATATTGTAATAACTGACAGAATAAAGATTATACCCCAGACATGTTTGTTTGAGGGCTTTACTGTGTGATCACCCCATTTTTTTTTATCATATCAGGTTACTCATATGTTTCTGTAAGACAGGTAAATGTCATATATTCAGTTGTGTGCCTTATTCTGATCCTGGAATACATATATATATATATATATATATATATATATATATATATATATATATATATTTCTTCATATGCACCCATATCAACTATGGTTGTTATATATAATATATGTAATGGTTAATTTACTACGTGGTTTTAATAATCATAAGAATTTTCTTATAATCTCAAAGAAAAAATATTAGTACATACCTGTTTCACATACCTGTTATCTACTGAAGGGTATATATTGTTGCCTGAATATAAAATAATGTGTCTTTATGAAGGCACATTGTCCATTGAAGTTACAAAAGATGTGATACTTACAGTAATATGTAACAAAAATTCAAATATAATCAGAAAATATAGGCAGGGATCTTATTAAAGGCAGAGAATAAGCAGTTTTAGTTATTATACTAGCAACGAACACTTATAATATGGCTTTCTCTTTGTTTAATAATTAAATGTACACAAAACCACCATTTGTAGCTGTACATGAACAAAACTACATCTAAAAGCATATAAAACAAAATCTGTAATAATATTTAACCAAATATTATAAAATTTTTGAGTTTGTTATTTCATACTATGATCAAACTAAAGTTAAAGCATATCCTCATGTCATTAATTATTAGACAAGTAATTTCTGTCAGCTTTTGTACAGTCTTGTATTCATAAAGGAAAATAGCCCCACAGATAGAAGTTTAGTGATGACATAATACATGACTATTTTAGCATGAAAATAGACGAACCTAAGGTAGAAGTATAAAAAGAGACAGTTAAAATGGCATTTCTGTTTCATTGATCCAAACCACCTGGAGGCTGACTTAATTTACATGGATTTGTTCATATTTTGCCTACATTTGGACAACACCAATTTGTCCAAATTGGGACCCTTTATTGGAAAATCTAAAAGTTGATTGAATGAGAGATTTCAGGCTGCGTATCAAAAGGTGGTCATTGCATGAAATTTATTGTGTCCTCCAAACAAGAACCCTGCAAGACTGATATTAGTGTTTAGAGCATTTACAGAGAAAGAATTTAAAAGTTAGTGAGCAGTGCAACTTCTGGTGGTTATCAACATGTGAATGAGTAGAGACTCTGAATGAAATGTAGACTTTCGATTAGTTAAATTAAAGACAAACGTACAAAATTGTATTGGCTAAGGAGCTCCAGCTAATTCAGATGAAGTTCTTCAAAGTACAGATGCTGAGTTTAAAATCAAGTAAACACAAATAATTTCAGTGAAGTTAATTTCTTTTAGGTCATTTTTATACTTGCTGACTATCCTTGGCTTTTCTTAGCTTGTCGCCTTATTCAATTTGGCAAAACATAGCTGTATCCTACAGCTTTGAACACAGTTTTGGTATCATTTAGATGAGTTAGCAGGAAGGTTGAGTGTGGGTGATTAATAATGGTCACACAAACTACAAGACTCTCCTCTCCCTGGGAGACAGAGTCTATCAAATCTCTCCTTGGGTCTGAGCTGGCCTGGGACTGCAGAGAAAAATTCCATGTGGCAGACATGTGATGACAATTCTTTGAGTAACCAAGGCATGTTAAGTTTCTGTGTCATACAAAATTGCAAAAGAACCTAAAGAAGTTTTGGCTAATCTTGGTGCAATGCTTTTTAAAGCAGAAAATAGCTTCTTTGAAGGACCCCATAGAAGAATAAAACAAAAGTCTAGAAAAAGAAAAAATAGAAATATTTAGCACAGGAGAGCTGGTACTAGGTATTCCAGTCATTCCACCTTCCATATGAACCCCAGTGTCATAGAATACTGACATGGACCTTAAAGTGGCATAGCCCAAGGCATGTTTCTGAATATCTGAACAATAGAGTAGTGACTGAAACCACCAAGTTTTACTAGAGTAGTTTATTCTTTCATAGTAAATCACCACTTACGAGAGTCTATTGATTTATTTTTCCTGTTCCTTACGGTATTAGTGAGCACAAGGTTTTGTGCAAGTTAGAATGTACTCTACAATTAAGCTCTGATCATAATCCTGTTTACTTATAAGTTGGAAGAATTTGAGATAAGAAAGGACATTTTCCTTTTTGACCCTCTGTCTTTTCTCATTCCCACATTGCAGTATTTATTTGGGCAATTTATTTAAGATGTGCTTCTGTCATTCTGAGGAGTTCTTGCTACTGATGGAGGCCATGGCTATCACACTTGTGGAAGAATGTTACATCACAATTTAAAACTCAGAGGAAAATAAATCCTCCCCACAAATGCCTCCTTTCAATCATTCACCAAAATATCCCCATGTCTCTGAATCTGTTTTTATCAGTGGCATACATGGCTGCTGTGGATGCATGTAAGGCATCCTAACCCTGAAAGTTTGCTCGCTTGGAATTGCAGAAGGCAAGAACATCTTTGTGCTATTTAATAAATCTCCTATTTATGTCACAGCCTCTCTTGTCAAATATAAATTTCAAGTTTCAATAGCTTTCTGAAAAATCAACTCTCAGCATCTGCAGAGTTCTTTTCTTAAATGTTTCAATTGTACCAAACTTACATTTTAAGTATGTTATTTCAAGAAATTCAATACACCCTGGTGTTTTCGTTCCCATAATTCTTAGCCAAATTGTTGCCTCTATTCTATGTTGTTTTCTTTTATGTATTTCATATTATGATCAATACTTTTTTACTCAATTGATTGATGCCATACCATGGCCAAAATAATGATGCAATAAATACAAGAGTGTCAGTATCTTTTAAACACACTAATTTTATTAAAGTATGAATCGTCAGAGACTCTCATACATAGATATGTTAAAATAGCACCCAGCATTTAAGGAGAATGAGATCATTCACACACGTGTGTGTGTGTGCGCGTGTGCATGTGTGTATGTGTTAATGAGAGTGAACCTGGAGGATATTATATTATGTAAAATAATTTGGCACAAAAAGGCAGATGCACAGTGATCTCATATAAGTATGGAATTCTGAAATATTTACCTCACTCAGAGAATTAAAAAGAGGTTATATGTGGCAAGGATGGGGAGGGTATGAAACTACAAGAGAGTTGGACAACTAGTATAAAGGATAACCAAGTAGACTTTAGAAGTTTTGGGTATGTGAGGTCTCAATAATACACTGAGTATTCCAAATATTCTAAATGAGAAGTCTTCAAATATTCTTCTCCCAATGCACTGTATTTCTCTGCCTTCTCACCTCAATCACACCAAACTACTGGGCAACATATTCCAACATGCATCTCAGTGCAGCAGTGAACTGAATAAGTAGGTGCATATTGAAAAGTACCCAATGAACACATCTTAAAATGAAACAACTTCGAAGTAATTCAGAACATGGAAGGCAATTCAATAACATCTCTTTCAACATCTTACTTTCAGATGAGTTAAGTTCAGTCAGTCCTGACATTATGAATGACTGCTTCAAGGTTCTAGGATCAATCAACAGCTATAAATAGTACAGCACTTTTTTTTCAGTATTTGTACTAATTCTTTGAAAAATTCATAAAATATATTTTTTCACCACCTCTCCTTCCAATAACACCTACCAGATATAACCAATCTACATCCTGCAAATTTTATTCTCTTCTGTTTTCCCCTACACATCACTCCTTTGCTTTCTTTTCCTCATCTTTTTCTCTCCCTTTCTTCCTCCCTGTCTCCTCCTCTTCTTCCTCCTTTTTATCTCTCACATAAAATTGAATTTGTGCTTCTCATATATTCCTAATAGTGTGAAATTCAAACCATTAGTCTCATATTAGAAGACTAGAAGAAAACCACAATGCTAGTTTACATGTTATCCTTAAATGTATTCTTCTCAATTAAACTAGCTCTTTTGAATACTAATATGAAATAAGCTTGAGGTTTCTTTATTGTGGAAATGTCATATGTCATTTTTTTAGAGTCTTGAAACCATAGAAGAAAGTGATTCTTTAAAGGTTTGTCTATTCACAATTAAGTCAACCAGTCATTAAGAATTCTGCACCAAATTCCTCGCTGTGTATTATGATAGTGAAAACATAAAATAACGAAGCAGAACTCTCTTTACTCTAGAAAAAAATGCCTGTAAATAAAAAGTAGACATAATCAGAGTCCATAGTGGCAGATATCATAAATATAACTCTTAAGTGTACAATTCTACACATGAGAAAGTTCCAAGCATGAAAAATAATCTGACCTGCATATAGAATACAATGTATTTTCTAGGCTAACAATTATGGTACATAAAAGTAGGCATTTTTAGAGACTTCTTCCTCAGTTAAAAAAGGAATAACTAAGAGAATTTTAAGAAATGAATATTATGATTAACTGGAGAATATTTGATACAAAGGAAAAATATTAAATGGATGTTCTGACTCTGGACATATAAAATTTTTCTGTGTTAGCTTTAGTTTTTGCTTTCTCAAGAAAATCAATAAAGGTTTAAGCTGGATGTGTAACGGCCTACTTTGAGATTTATTTATAAAACATAATGTGAAACTCTACAATAAAACACAAAGTAAAATGTTATGAAAACTTTCCAAGAATGAGATAGCATAAATCTGTCTAAAATACAATTGAAATCAAAGATGTGGATGGAGTGAAAGGGGAAAAATAAATCGAGAGGTCAGAAACATTGGGTAATCAACTGGGGACAACTAATGAGTGTGGACTATAGATTTTCCCCTCTGGGCTTCTCTTCAGAGTCTCGTTGTGGAAAGTCTTCCATGTAGAAAAGATGATTCCTTCCTCTGCTTAGACTATTATATTTTACTAATACATAAATACATCTCTGTATTCTTATCAGAAGCATTTTATTTTGTCCTGGAATAGATGGAACCACACTGTCTAATTTTTAATATCGTCATCTCTTTACTTGTCATTTATTATCTCTTTTAGCAAATCACAAACTTCCTGAAATCATGAACCATGGATGATTAATTTAACAATGTATTCCACTGTATTGCCTTATGATCAAATAACTGCCCAAATATTTGGTAAATCAAAACTGATTATTGAGCACATGAGAGACTTTAAAAGGTTAGTCTAGTCTAGTGCCTGGTATGAGTAGGGTTAATAGTTAACTTTAGAATCAAATGTAATCCTAAAACTACCAAGTCAGTTTTCTGCCTACAAGAGATGATACTTTTGCACTCCTTGTAGAGATGCCTATATAATCACACAGAAATTCTTGAAGTAGACTGGCAGTGCTAGCCTCATCTTTGTTTTCTTACTCAATCAAAAGAGCAATTTACTTGCAAATTAGAAGAAAAAGACATCTCTCTATTTAAAATTTAAAATTGTACCACAAACCCTTCTTGTAAAGGAGAAACAAATGAAACAGTCCAACAGAATGGCAAATACAGTGCTGATCTTTATAATGAAATATTGTGGCTGTGATCAAGTAACAATTAAAAGTTTATAGCAGACACATGTGGGAGAAGTTTAGACAGGATCAAACTGTCATTCTTAAGCCTAAGACACAGTTGACAGCTTTGAATTGTCATTACTCAACTCTACAGTTAGAAACTCAGGTCTTCAAGCCTTATCCCACTGAACATTCTATACCACCTTTATAATGCCATTTTCAAATTTTACTTCTAAGAGTATTCTGCAGTGTTCCCTTGTAAACTTGAAAAATAAGAGTTATAATGTTCAAGTAGTCACATTAAACATCAAAGAGATATTGCATGCATACAATTAATTGTATCACACTTTTCCTAGTGTCTCTTCCCATTCTTTAATAAAGAAGTCTGTGAAATGACACAATCAACCAATATCATTATAAAAATGTTAAAGATAGTAACCTGTAATAACCTCCTACAACTTTTTCTACTTTATATCTTCATGCAATGGGAATCATCTTATGTTCTACTAAACTTAGTAACGGACTAGATGCTTTAAGATAACAGATGAATCAATGTCATTTTTAAAACTCAAGATGAAGGCATGCAAAGACCTTTGGTTGAAACTTCCTTTGTGCCTTCACAGTTCCTCTTGAGATGGAAGAAATTCATAGTCATTGTTTAAAAAATGAGGAAACTATGTCCAAGAGGAATGAAGTGTCACTCAAACTGATGTCACACAGCATAAGAAGGCCAAAGGTATCATACTTGATCATATTGTTCAGATTTCATGTAGCACCATACAGTCCCAGATTCACATAGATTACAGAGCTGAGAGTTAAACTTTTCCAAGCGAGAAATCAATGAAGCAAAAAGACACCTTTGATTACTCCAAGTTCAGAAAAATTCTTAAGTTCAACAGAAAAGGTGAAAAGAAGTTTATAAGAAATGTGGGGTTTTTATTTATTCATATTTTAATTAGTCTATTAGCATGTGGAGGTAATGCACTTAAATGGGACCTTGGCAGGAAAAAAGCATATTTTAAACAATAAGAAACCAGAGGAAACATTGAACATAGCTATTATTTTTGGCAGGAATCTTTTCTTACATTCTTTTTTTTTCCTTTTTGTTTCTCTTCTCTGGTAACAAAAGGGGGTAAAAGTTTAAATGAGAGAAGATTGCATAGAGTTGGGGATTAACATATTTAATTTACATAATGTCAGTGTGTTAAAGACTATGTAGGTGCAGCACTATAAAATATTCTTAGTTAAAAAGCAGCTCAAAATAGGAACTTCTTTTATTTTGTACTTTTCTTCAAGTTCATTGTGCTGCTAATTTAAAAAAGAACACCATTTTCTCAGCGAAGCCAGCACAAGATATGCACAGAAGTATATAATTATTTAGGAAGAAGTGTAGTTAGTTCTCCTCCTGACTAGCTCTCCGGGTGATGTCATGGAGACATTATGATGATACAACTTGATCCTCCTGGCCCATCACAATGGTGACATCCTCACAGACACAAACCAGCAGATCTTTTTCACTTTAACAATAGAAAGCCACTGATTCTGGAAAGCTTTGTGGATGTCTGTTTAAAGTAGAATCACCAATCTCCCTCCGTGAACAGAACAGCAGGCAGTATAGTAGCTCTCCCTTCTGGATGCCAGTAATGCTTAACAGCAGCTTTCACACAGAAAGCTTTTAAAGAGGGAGCAAGTGCGTTCTTCTCTACCCAGTAAGCTCAGTTTAAGGTTTTTAATGGGACAGTGTTCGAAAAGTGTAAATTCATAAGTACAGCAATTCACAAAACAATTACTCTTTTTTTAAAATTAAAACTTAACTTCCTTTGGTCAGAAGTCTTCAGCTTGAGTTTTTTTGTAATCAGTGTACGTTTCCTGCACAGATTGACCCTTTCTTTTCAACGTTTTGATCCATATATATAGTGCTCTTTGAAATTACGTTCCCATCCTTACTTCTTGCTGTCTGTCCTTCTTCTCATTTGAGTTTACTTTCAATGATCCTGTTTAAGAATAACTGAGAATAATGAACACTGATGACCCAGAGTTAAGACAACTGGGACACATTGTATACAATTATGATTATTAGAGGGTCCATAGTAAATAATGTATTTATGACAGCATGGCAAGTAAAAGTGAGTCCTACTCTTGCATTCCATTTCTCTTCACCTATACTATAATATGTACGATGACAAGAACATCATTTTGTTCCTTCTGGTCAGATTCCTTCTGTTCATGATGATTCTTTGAGGAATTCTGGAATGATAGCTGTTACTGTTTCAATGTGAATTTCCCCTCCCAGGCTCAGGGGTTGGAACATGATCAGTGCTGTTTGAAGAAACTGGGACACTGAAACTTGCATGAAAATACCTCATTGGCTGGCACCAGGCGCTAGAGATGAGCCTTGAGAGTTCCAACCCATTTCTAGACCCATGGTTCAACTTCTTCACTGTAATGAACGTGACGAATAGACCATATCTACTCATTACACTTTCCACAAAATGATAAATTCCATCTCCTGAAACAAGGAGCCAAAATAAACCATCTCTCTCAAGTTTCTTCTCTCATAGCAACCAAGAGGAAATGTGCCAATTAATATGTCTTGTTTCATGTCGATTGTTTTCCTTTCAGATTCAAGTCTACAGGTATGCAATAATCAATCATCCCGATTAAGCACACCTTCTCTTCTTGAATATGACTTCTGTTCCCATTCACTGATGCTTGTGAGTGGTTAAAGAAGTATCCAGAGATTCTAGCTAACAGGGCCTCATCACATCATCTTATCTGATCATAACTTGAATAGCTTCCAATAAGATATTTTATCCTGCATATGTTTGTTTGTTTGTTTATTTATTCATTTCTTTATTGAAGATAATTAGACACGTTGGGGAAAATGTGTTATATATAGTTATTTTTTAAAAACACGGGTGTTAATTATAATGACCATTTAGAAAATTTTTTAGAAAACTCAGATGAAATGAAAAGTAGCAAAATATCTTATTGTCCCTCAAGGTACTTCAATTACAGCAACTTGAATGTAACTTATACAAAAAGACATCTCAATTCATACTTGATACCACTATACCAAAGGAAACAATTGTGTTAAGGGCCAAAAATTTAATTTGTATCTAGAAATTTGTACTAGGAAACATTTGTAAAAAATTGTATTAGGAAAAAAATCTATAGAGAATAAAATGTGCTTTTTACTATCTACATGTACAGGGAGTTGATTATATGGTATTCATTTAAACTCTCTCCATTATATTTCTCCATATATTGTCTCTATTATTTAAAAGAGAAAACCAAGCACAGCTCACCCAACCTTAGCTTTGCTTTGATTTACTCATGTTCATTTACATTTATGACATTGTTAAACTGTTGAGGTTTGCTCTTTTCACATGTATTGTAATGATAAGTACCGGCCCCAAGGCCTGGTTGCAAGTACAATGTGACCTTGCTTCTTGATTTAAAACTATTGGTTAAATTAAGGTGATAACAACCAATGGCTGGGCAGAGGAGATGTAGGTGGGGTTTGGGATACCCAGGCTTTTGGTCTGAGGAGACCAGAAGAAGAGAGGAAGGTGTAGAGAGGAGAAGAATCCATGGGGTAAAAATCTTAAAATCATGGTCACTACGGCTGGCCAAATGTAGTTAAGAGCAGCCTAGATAGAATATAGTCAGTAAAACCTTGGGGTTATTGATAGAAAAGTAGATTCTAATCACATAAAGGGTAGATATCTGCCCAGACGGAGTGCTGATAAAGGCTTATTGTAAATTAAAGGCAGCGTGTCTTTTATCTGTGAATTTATTAATCAAAGGCAATGTAGAAGCCCCTGATTGGGATTAAATATTTCCTAGAATGTTAACCAGTTTCTCTCCCTCTAGCTTGATAAATAGCTACTGAGTATTCATCATTTTTACTGTTAATTTATTTGTTTATTCACTTTACATTCCTAACCTAGCACTCCCTTCCTGCTCTTCTCCCAGGCCCCGTCTTTAGCAACCAAAATACATATTGTCTTGTGTTATTAAGTTGTACACAACTGGTGGATGTATGTTTTGCAGGATATTTACCACAGGTTTATAAAAGTTGGGAACTATTTTTAGGAGATTTCTATTCGTTTAAAATTTCATTCATTGTAGCTTTCCACAGATGCATCTAGGGAAATAAATTTGTTCATTCAACGATAGAAAATATGTTTTAAACACTGACTATAAAATAATAACATAGCTAATGCAAGTCATACGTATTAAACTGTTTTTAAGAAGTCCACAGTGTAAACCCTTTGAATCTTCAAGACGATGCCAACAGACAAGTTTCCTAACTGTAGAACTCAGAAAATGAAGTGATGCAAGGAGAAATAATCTGGTCTATTGTCAGAACTCAGATGTCCAACTCACAGCCCCACACTCTGAACTTCCTCAATGTCTCTACCATGAGGAGAAGGAGAAAGGTTGCACAATTTTGGAATAGATCAGGCATTTTTGGTTGCAGTTTTCCATCCAAGTACCAGCAATAGAGTAGTCTTTTTTTGAATCCCATAGCTCTTATATATTATTGTGAGGATCATCAGTGTGTCCAGTTCTACCCTGTCTCCTAAATTTTATTGAGCGGTTATGTGAACCTTTCTCTAACCATGGCCTACTTATAATTTTTCTATTTATTTTTACTTTCTGACCCCATGTTTCTATAACCAATGTCCATATTTACTTCAAAAATCACATTTATGAGATCTTGTTTCCAATTATCTAAATTCTGGCATAAGTATCCTTTCCTATACTCAATAACTTCTGAGAAACATATGGTCACTGTATTTACCTCATTCACTTACAAACTGTGAGTTTCTGGTGTCATCTTATTTTTTCAATAATGTTAATTTCAAGAGAAATACAATATCATCCTCTCCATCATGGTCGTCATCATCATCATCATCATCATCTCTATTATGAAGGCACAATCTCACTATCTAGCCCAAACTACCATGGAAATTGCTAAATAAACTGATTCTAACTTCAAGCTCACAATGATCCACCCACTTCTGCCTCATGATTTCTGGGACTAAAGAATATTACATGAAAACATTAGTACATTACTTCTACAGTTATGAAATCTCTCTGTGTTCTACCAGAAAAACAAAATGCAAAATTCCTGTCTGTCAGAATCAAATATACAGAGGAGAAAACAAAAGTGGAGAACTTGGTAACCAAAAGTGTCCCTTAGGTAGCATGAGAACATTTGCCCTGTTGTATTTTGATTTGTTTGATTGAAAGAATAAAGTAACATGAAGAATTCACAATTATCTCATTAAAGGGTAAGGTATATGGAGTGAATACTAGAGTTCTTAGAAGTTATGGAATTTAGGAGATTATAGTGATACCCCCATTTAAAAATTAGAACATTATGCTATAAATTAATGTGTAATAAAATATGAATGTGTGTATATTTACTTATATAAGTGATGTTTCTTAAATTTGAAGTCTTCAAACAAAGACAAATATATTCTGACAAAACAAACTTGGTTAAAATATATGTCAGGTGTTTGAAATTTCTCACAAGAAATAAACAAACTGTTGTTTGGCTTGTATTCCTTCTTCACATTCTGAGGAAACAGCACGTCCATTGTCATGAATGTGAGCAACCAGTATGTGTAAGATCTGGATGAACACATCAATCCCTATATTCCAAATGCTGACTTTGAGCATCTCTCTAATTTGTATTTGTCGTTCACGTATCGAATATTGTATAAAGGAACTTAAACGTTCAAATTAAATTGGGGACTGCTGAGGCTCCAACAATAAATTAAATTGACCACAGTTCAAGCTAAGATACCAGAATTTATCTTAATCATGAATGTGTTAGTTAGTAAGTAGTAAGAAGAATCAGTTTAAAACTATCCAAATTTAATGAATATTCCCCAATGATTCCTAAATCCTAACGTGTGCTTCTATTCAGAATGGAGAGCCAAAAGGAAATGCATATCCTGGATTTGAATTGTCATTATGAGGTGACAGAAGAATGTTGTCAGAATTTCCTCCATAACTTTTTTCCCCATTCCCCAATACACGTGTCGGTTTCTTATATCTTTTTAAGTCTTCTTGGTCAGGAATCAGTTTTGTAACAAATATTACACTGTCAGAGTTTTCTTGGTTGCATTCCTTTATTCTGGCCTGAACCAGTGGCTGTTCTTCTACAGCATTATTTTGGTTTTGGAGCACTTACAATATTTGGCAATTATAGTCTTAGTAGTGAGACAATGGATTCTAAGGTAATTTAACATCAGAATAATACATTACTGGCAACAGTAGTAAAAACAGCATACTGCATATTTTTTAAAACGGGAATCTTCCCTCAACTTGATCAGTTTGTCGCTTTCACTATACATGTGTTTATGAAAGGTTGGAGCATTAACAGAAAGAGTAGTTTTTTTAATGCATTATTTTCGATGGGCACAACCAGTTTTTATGAGGTAAAATATCATGTACTTAGACAAGCATATTGCATATGTTGTTCTTATTACTAATTAATATATGTACCATATTAAACATTTATTAGCTTTTACACTGAGAACATACGCAATTCTTTAGCCTTTTTTCAGTTTTCGAGCTAAGAGATGATTTGGTTTATCTATATAAAAATGTTGGGCAGGCTGTAGTAGATCATGAAATGTTATCTAGCTGTCTCTTGATAGACATCAGCATTCCATTCCTGGACTGCTAAAACAGGTGGAAGCAGGCTATCCTGCACCCCTTGGTGTTACAGATCTAGGACAGGCCCAGCATGTTAGAGTTTTATTATGGTCAGGAAGTCAGGACTCTTTACCCCAGGTTTCACCTCTTATTATAAATTCACAACATGAGGACAAACCACATTTTCTCAGTCCATGCCAGGAGAAGGTCATACCCTACTTGTATATGCTCATGAAGTCCAGATTTCTTAGCATTCAACAATGTCCAGTGTTCATTGATCTGGATGTGGGGGTTGCCATTGACTCTGAGGACTCAAACACTATCTGAAGCATTTCTATTGAACAAAGGCTATAATTTATCTTCTCTGATTTACTCCAGATTTTAGCCTTTCTTCAGTTGTAGATTCCTACAATATCTTACTATTTTTTCAATGTATTCTAACTCTATTCTTCATCCCTCTTCCTTACCATTGTGAGTTCACAATTTGTGTTCATAAAGGCTGCTACCAACATGAATATACGCTTCTGGGCTGTAGATTGTGGCCAAGGGAGCAAATAGAGCCAAACAAATCCCAACAAGAGACAGACTACATCATCACCTAACATCCTCACTTATGTACAGGTGAATGCACATTAAGAATGTTTTCAAATATAAGTTAAAAGAGGTTGTCACTAACATTGGTAGTGGTTTTTCACAAATTACAACAGGGCAATTTTGTCCTATGCTTGAGACAGAAATGGGTTGCTCTCTATTGTGTCACAGCTGTTTTGAAATACACAGATGATTACAGAAGAGTTCAGTGACCTCACCTTACTATATAGTGGGCTGGCCAGAACGTATCCTCCATTCTAACTGAAACAGTTTAACGCTGGAACATCATCATATCCTTTTCCGACTCTTCCTTTTTAAGCCACCCAATTCCTCACGAACATTTGTCTACTATTAAATATATAATTGTAGTAGTTGCTTTTAGGATCAGAGTAAATTGAGGAAGATTTTTCTAATGATTGATACTATTATTTGTAATTTATTTAAGACATCAGCTTATATTTTTCTGTGCTGTATTGTTAATCTTACCACACTTTAGTTAGCGACATCACCCTTAAAATACTACATATTTATCTTTAACAATTTTATATTTTACTGTGTCATACTTATGTATCTTGCAATTAATTTCAAATTTCACTACTAAGTAGAAAATGTTTCTTCCATGTATGTGTGTATAGATTTATAATAATATTTTCATTCTATGATTGGTAATGGAGGTTCCCAGGTTCTACAGAATTCTTTGTTTTGTTTTCAATTATTAAATGGTTTGGATACAGTCAAACATTGGGATGCCCCACCAACCTGTGAAAGTTCCAGGCCAAATTTCATTCTGCTCCATGTCTTGAGCCGTAGAACCTAACTGAGGTGATAGTGTTTCAGGTATTGCAAACAGATGAGACTGCGGCTTGAAGATTTGGTAGTCTTCCCAAAAGAAATCATAGGATATACTTTTGGGTTTGGAGCAAAAGTCCTTTTATTTATCTGTATATAACTACTCTCCCTTTAAGAGACTTCTCTTGGTCTGATTAGGGACCTCATTAAATGTGATTCTTAAATATCAGTCTCCATGTTAACAGACCACATGAGTTTCTCTTCTTGGAAACAAATCCATCAACTTATAAATCCATAAATTTGAGGGCTTTTGCCAAAATACAGTGTTTTATACACTGTTTTATGTTTATGTAATGTGACTGACCTTAGTAATATAGAACATATCAATATGGTACATGAGGAATTATCCTAAAGATTTGTAGTCCTCTCTTCTGCTATCTTGACTTCCCTCCCTTAGCAAAGTACTTTGAGGCTAATGGGGATAATTCCCATGATAATTTAACATTAAAGGATGTGTCATGCTTGGTTAATAGATGGTTCTATCCTATATATGGGTACCACATAGAGACTGGAGCACACCACTTATAAAAGTAAATCATCCCAGTGAATAGAGTTTATACAATGCACTTGGGTATGATCTAGTTTTGAGAATGTAAATGGCCATAGTTGTTCTTCACATAGACTCATGGGTTGTTGCTAAGGATGTTGCTGATTCTCCAGGAGTTTCAAAAAATCATGGAAAGATTAGTGACAATTTTCTGTAAGACACATGGAGTCAGTCTTCTCAGAATGGGACAAAATGGAGTAGTCTGTCTTAAGAAATTTTCACTAAACTGGGATGTTAGCATAGGAAGAACGTAATAACCAAATTGATAGTGTTAACTCCTTTCGTGAATTCAAATATCTTTCATCATTTGTATTTATTGTTGTACAATGAGTTTATTATTAAAATGACTGTGGTGACAAACACAAATATTATTGACTCATTCAAATTTTATTGATGATGGTTGCTGTTGAGAATTTATACTGATAGCAGCAGAGAGAAATATTGAGATCTAAATATGGCATCACTGTAAATCAATCAATCAATAATGTGTAGTCATGTTTATTATATCAGTCTCCCTTTATTCTGGAATGTAAAATATTTTGTACTTATTGGAATAGACAATCATGTTGAATGTAGCTTTGCTTTCTCTTCATAGGATGGTAATGTCCAAGTTGCAATTAATATACACACAGGTACTTCCACAAGCATCCTGATAGTTTATTAAGCATATGTCCAAGCAATTTACATTACATAAAATATACTGTGGCAATGGGTTCATTGTACTAATCAAGCTTCCTACCATCTTGAGACAAATATATTAAATGAAGAATGAGGTACCTGCTAAAGACTCTTGTCATTTGACATTTAAGTTTCTCAAAGGAACCTCATGTTTGACAGATACTAAAGTTTTGGGACATGATAAGATCATGAGAAATTTTATCTTACTAGATGAATTAGGCAACTGAGGGATTATTGTTTGAATGGAAAATGGACAACTGATAAGAAATGGGAGAACTGGTCTTAATTGGAAACAAAGGGTGACTTGAGATTTTGTCATGTTTTTGGCTTCGTAAACTGTCTCTTTGTTTCTGGAATTAACTAGTCCTTTTTCACGACACTTTCACAGCTAAGCGACTCTGCCTTGCTTCACGCAAAAACTTTTGTATCTGATAAGTTTGGTTTGAGCTCATGGACACTATGAGGTTTTATTATTTTATCACAATGACCAAAACTAGCCTGACAATGCAATTCCAAGTCAAGCCAAGTTATATGATTTGGTACAGTATTATACGGACTAGGAATTAGTTAGGAGGGGACCTTTTTCTCTTATAGCAATCACTAATGATTCAAGAACTCAAAGAGGGGAAGTAAGGTTGCTCACAAATAACCTCATCATTTACCTACTCAAAACTATTTCACTTCCTGCCTAGAGTTGCAGAGATCTGCTCACTTCCTATGAAAGTATAGAAATTATTCCAATAAAATAGAAATAAATACACTCAGCTGTTCTGGGAGCCTACTGCCTCTAAGCCATTATGTGCAGAGAGAAATTGTGGTATCAGCTGGAAAGAATGATACAGGTTATGGTGGAGAGATTGGATTGCTACTTTAGAATAGAAGTGAGGAACTGGAAGACAATATTAGAGCTCTTATTTGTACATCAGTCATCATCATCAATGAGAAAGTACCACGATGTTCACATATCACTCTTAATGGCTCCGACAAAGAATGGGAGCCTTGATAAGCCTTCCACAATCAGAATCATAGAAAATTGAGATACTTGATGAAGGTAAAAGAAATATAAAATAGATAATAGAAGAAGGTAGTGGAAAATTCCATAAGTGTTATGGTAATATTTAATTGTCAGTGTGATACAAACTATAATTAACAAAGGAAAGAGTCTCAGTGAGAAATATTTCATATCAGCTTAGAGAATGTGTATGTCTCTGGGAAATTGTCTTGACTGCTAACGTGAATTGATGAGGGTAGACACAGCACACTGTGGGCAGAACTATTGTTTAAACAGGGATCTAACATTGACAAAGATACAATTGTATATATAGAGAAATAAATATTAGTGGGTTTCATTCTTCTGGTCTTGACTGTGGGTGACTGTCCCATAATGATAGAAACTAGAAATAATAAAGTATTTTCTTTTCAATTTAGTTTTGTCAAGATTGTTGTCACACAGCAGAAAAAAAATTAATGAATATGTAGATAAAATATAATTTTTGCCAAAAATATCTGATACTTTGTGGGTAATTTTAGGTATTTATATATTTTCTTTTTTATAATTTATTTTTTCTGAAATCGTAATTCATTCACACAGGGGTTATAAACACAGAAAGGCAGGATGTGGGGAAGGGAATGACACTGGAGTGTGGGTGTTCAGGGGGAGTACAGATATCTTCAGAACCGGGTATCTACTGGGTGAAGGTTCAGGGGACAAGTCACTATGACTCTGCCTATGACTCACTTGTCCTTATCTAAGTTGGTATAGTCTGCCAAGGCTACCTATTCACAAGGTCTATGACTACTCAGTCTTGTAAATTTCCTCAAAAGCTGCCTGATTACATTAGCTTATAGCCATCTGTTTCAGTGTTTTTCCACTGAGACCAAAGACTTGGTGTTAGGATACATGTATGACGGGCCTATTGCTAATTTTAGGCCTATGGCTGATTTTAGGCTTTCAGTGTGTAAGCAGGGCTGCCCCTGACATCTCCTCCCTTCTCTAAGTATAGAAGGACTGTGGCAATTCTGAACTTGCGAAGGCGGGGATAGAGGCCTGACTTTCAGTATTTGAAGGGGACCTTGTAATGGCTCCTGTCCCCCTGTCATTGTCCAGTGAGACATCAGAGCCATACCTGTCCCGATGTCTTTTTCCTGGAGAGGGGATACTTTTGACATCAACCTCTATGCAGTCAAGCTTGTCCCTCAGGGAACCCAGATAGATGTTTTTATCTTTTATTTATATTCCCTTGCAGTGCTTAGCCTCACAGCCTAGCAAGAATTCAGATCCCCTGTCAGAGGGGGTTCTGGGTGGCCCCTCTCTGCTTGGTCTAGGGGCAGAAGTCCCCCCTTTTAGGTTGGGTGGAGATAGGTTTTGGAAACACCCTGTAAAAAGTAACAACCTCATCTTGAGTCTTGTGGTCCTCCATAGTTAACTTATGATAATGTATCTGAGTAGGTTTTGCTACCAAATTATTTATCTGTTGTATCACTGTTAGTCTGCCTATTTGATGGCCAGGGACCAGCAGAAAAAAGAAAAAGAACCCAAATAATGGTCCCAAGATGGAAGGAAATAGGGTTGACAACCTTGGAGAGGCTGCAAACCAATTCTTGTACCAGCATTCATCTGTCTCTTTCTCTCTCTGATTTTTCTTAGGGCCTTCGCTATCTATTTCACTCTCTCTTTAACCCTCCTTGTCTTGTCTATGTAAAGGCAACCTTCTTCTTTGAGGGTTGTACACAGTCAAGAGCTGTATACAGCCTTTTCTATTGTACTAGAGTAAACCAAGTCCAATAAGGATCTTTGCGATTTTAGGAGGTCTCTTCGGACAGCAAAACGAGGGATTTCTTCAGATTAGTGATGTCAATGTCTAGCTGTTTGATGTTCTTGTCAGTGGCCCTTCAAAGATCTGAGTAGTTTAAGTTCAGAGTCCAGCATCTGGATTAGAACTTCTAACAGCAGACATCACGGGTGATTCATTTTTACCTGGAAAGGAAAAAGAAGGGGATTCTCAGGGAGATTTCTCTTCCCTGGATGTAAATTGTTATTCATCATATTTATGGTTGAGCTTGGCTTTGTGGGGGTATCTATTTTTTTCATTAATCTTTTTGGTAGCCGGTTAGCTGTGTCTTCTGTGGTATCAGACAGGCATATCAATCCTCAGCCCCATAAGGGATCTGGGTCTGGGCCATTTCTTTTAAGGGTAAGAGGGTCCTTCCCCACATCTGTGGCAAAGTTTTTTGGTCTCGGTGGTGCCAGAGGCAGTCAGCAGCAGATTTGCCATGAGCTTTCAGCTTTAGAGAGACAAAAGTGAACAAGGCATGATGGAGAGTATTTCAGGGGGACTCCTTCTGAGGGGGTACCGTTCCCCCTCTTTTGTTTTTAAAGCCAATTTTTCAGAGTTCTTGTAAAATCAGGGCAGAAGCGCCAACAGTCGCTCCTTCCACACTCAGAGAGTCACAAAGACCCTATTTAAGGATATATAAATCTATATTAATAATTTTTTGTCCAAGGACTGTTATAGCACCGCTGACAACTAATCAGAGTATATAATATATCGATTAGTAATAGCTTCTTCTACTTTTTTATGAGATTACCTCTCTTTTGTCAATTAATTGTTGAGGAAAATTAGGATTTACCTCTCTCTTGAGAATATTGTACAGAGACTTAAATTTTTTTGTGGAGAGCTTAAAATAGGATCTTAGCCAATTAGCAACTCCTAGAAATTTTTGAAAATAATTTAAAATAAGTAAACTCTCTCCCTCTCTCTCTCTTTTTTTTAGACCCTTTACCTGTGTGGGTTTTTTTAATTGGATATTATATGTATTTACCTTTCAATGTTATCTCCTCTCCCATTCTCCCCCCAAAACCCCTTATCCCATACCCCCTCCTCCTAATTTTTGTGAGGGTGTGCCCCAAACATCCTCCCAGTCCCATCTCCCTGCTCTTGAATTCCCACACAGTAGGGGATCCAAACTTTCTGGGACCATGGCCCTCCACTTTCACTGAAGTCTAACCAGGTCACTCTTAACTCCCTATTCAGGTGCATGAGTTCCTCCCTTTGTGCTCTCTGGCTGGCAGTTTAGACTTTGGGAGCTCTGGATAAAACTTTGATATTCCTTCTAGAAGGGACCATAGCATCCACACTTTGGTCTTCCTTCCTCTATGTGAGTTTTATGTGCTCTATACGTAGTTTCTTAGAAATTGTGAGCTTTTGAGCTAATATCCACTTATCAGTGAGTGCATACCACGTATGTTCTTTTGAGATTGGGTCACCTCACTCAAGATGATATTTTCCAGCTCTATCCATTTGCCTAAGAATCTCATGAACTCATTGTTTTAATAGCTGAGTAGTACTCCATTGTATAAATGTACCACATTTTCTGCATCCATTCTTCTGTTGAAGGGCATCTGGGTTCTTTCCAGCTTCTGGCTATTATAAATAAGGCTGCTATGAACATGATGGAGCATGTGTCCCTGTTGTATGTTGAAACTTCTTTTGGGTATATGCCCAGGAGTGGTATAGTTGGGTCCTCAGGTAACACTATGTTCAATTTTCTGAGATACCGCCAGACTGCCTTCCATAGTGGTTGTACCAGTTTACAATCCCACCAACAGTGGAGAAGTATTCCTCTTTCTCCACATCCTCATGAACATGTGCTGTCACCTGTGTTTTTGATCTTAGCCATTCTGACTGGTGTGAGGTGGAATCTCAGTGTTGTTTTCATTTGTATTTCCCTGATGACTAGGGATGCTGAACACTTCTTTAGGTGCTTCTCAACCATTCGAGCTTCCTCAGTTGAGAATTCTTTGTTCAGCTCTGTGCTCCATTTTTTAATAGGGTTCTTTGATTGTCTAGAGTCTAATTTCTTCAGTTCTTTGTATACCTTGGATATTAGCCCTTTATCAGATGTAGAGTTGATGAAGATCTTTTCCCAGTCTGTTGGTTGCCGCTTTGTCCTATATACTGTGTCCTTTGCTTTACAGAATCTTTGCAGTTTTATGAGGTCCCATTTGTCAATTCTTGGTCTTAGAGCACAGGCCATTGGTGTTCTGTTCAGGAACTTTTCTCCTGTGCCTATGTGTTCCAGGCTTTTCCCCAGTTTCTCTTCTATTAGTTTCAGTGTGGCTGGTTTTAGGTGGAGGTCTTGAGCCACTTGGAATTGAGCTTTGTAGAAGGAGATAAGTATGGATCAATTTGCATTTTTCTACATACTGACCTCCAGTTGGACCAGCATCATTTGTTGAAAATGCTGTATTTTTTCAACTGGATGGTTTTAGCTCCTTGTCAAAGATCAAGTGACCATAGGTATGTGGGTTCATTTCTGGGTCTTCTATTCTATTCCATTGATCCTCCCACTTGTCTCTGTTCCAATACCACATAGTTTTTACCACTACTCCTTTGTATTACAGCTTGAAGTCAGGGATGGTGATTCCCCCAGAAGTTCTTTTATTGCTGAGAGTAGTTTTCGCAATCCTGGGTTTTTTGTTATTCCAAATGAATTTTAAGATTTCTCTTTCTATCTCTGTGAAGAATTGAGTGGGAATTTTGATGGGGATCGCATTAAATCTGTAGATGGCTTTTGGGAAAATAGCCATTTTTACTATATTAATCCTTCCAATCCATGAGCATGGGAGATCTTTCCATCTTCTGAGATCTGCTTCGATTTCTTTCTTCAGGGGCATGAAGTTCTTGTCATACAGGTCTTTTACTTGCTTGGTTAGGTTCACACCAAGGTATTTTATATTATCTGTGACTATTGTGAAGGGTGTCATTTCCATAATTTCTTTCTCAGCCAGTTTATCTTTTGAGTAGAGGAAGGCTACTGATTTGCTTGAGTTAATTTTATATCCAGCCACTTTGCTAAAGTTGTTTATCAGGTTTAGGAGTTCTTTGGTGGAAGTTTTGGGGTCACTTAAGTATACTATCATATCATCTGCAAATAGTGAGATTTTGACTTCTTCCTTTTCAATTTGTATCCCTTTGACCTCCTTGTGTTGCCTAATTGCTCTGGCTAGGACTTCCAATACTATATTAAATAAGTAAGAGGAGAGTGGGCAGATATATTTTCATATAACAGAAGCAAATGCTTTGTCTTTGTTACATTGAATGTCTTACCTCACATGGAATATTCCAGATATGTATATATATATATAATTTTATATTCCTTTAAGTTATGGGGTTTTACATATAAATCCCACATCATTTTGTAATATTGTCTTCTTTTCTTAGGACTGCAGAGACAACTCAGTGGGAAAACATACTTGCAGAGTAAGCTTTCAGATCTAATTTATCACTCACATAGAAATCCGAGAGTTACTAGGAACAGTGTCTATCTCTGTGATAGGGGGCAGAAACAACCAACATCATTTTCTTGTCTGCTCACATAAATATGCATATACTTTATACCGTCCAACAGTCACACACTCATATCTATGTGTATATGTACATATATATATATATATATATATATATGGATATGTATACACATATGTGCACATGCACACATGCATATGTATATGTTTATATATATATATATATATATATATATGTGTGTGTGTGTGTGTGTGTGTGTGTCTGTGTGTGTGTATACAAACATTGGAGAAATAAAATTTAAAATGTTAAAAACAGAAAGTTACCCTTTCATTTGGGGAAGGAATTGGTTTGTTTTTGATCATACACAGGCCAACTCTTTTATAATCTTATTATAACTGGATTATAATCTATTATTATATCTTTATTATTGTCTTTACTCAGACATTTTTAAAACATGTCTTAGTATTATCTATTTATATCTATTTTTATTGGTTTTCTCCCTCTTTTTCTTTTTCTCTTCTCCTTCACACTTACCCTTACAATTAGGCACAATTGCAGGCCTAATACTGGCCAGTTATTTTTCAAGTATTTTGAGTTGAAAAATAATTGGTTTATATATATATATCTCATTAAGGTGTTTTTTTCATTACAATCTGAGCAAACATTAGTATACAACACATAAGTAAATAATGTGAAGTACATAGAGGCATTCTAGTCATGTCTTTAGTATAACTTCATGATTAGAAGCACATCATAAAGATTTGTTCACGTGAAAACTATATTTCAAGTAGCAATATTATCATTCTAGCATAATTTCATTATACTGTAAGTTAGATTATTATATTTTATTAATATTTAATTTAGGTTAATTTAGTAAAATAAAGACTGTAATATAAAGTATTGTAAAAATAAATCAGATTTAAGGTAGTTTAATCTCTTGATTAGTAAATGAATTATAAAATCATAGTAGTAGAAATCAGAAATGCTAAATGTACATTCCCTATCATGTCCAATTTCAATTAACTTCAGAGGTAATAATTATTTTATTGTTATAAAATGATTACTATATTATTAGCATTGTTTCATTATTGAATGACTTCTTTTTACTTATTTTCATTTTGTTCAAAAAAGATTAAAGTATGTACAATTTTATTATATCAAGTAATTGGATGAATCAGTCAAGGTACTTGAGCTACATAATGCTGCCAATATATCTTCATGCTAATCCTTATTGGAACATATTTCTATACAAATATCTGGGTAAGAAACTAATCTTCCTTGATTAATGAGAACTATAAAGTATACCTTGAATTTTGTCTTTGTTTAGTGAAGAACAGAAAATGCTGAATAATAAATCCTCTTTCAGAAAACAATCAAACAAGCAAAAAAGGCTTAATATAGCCACATTAATTGCTTGCACATTATCTGAAAAAATGAAATTTATTTTTAAGACTTACTTTTGGTTTACATGTATATGAATGTATGTGGCTATGTGCACCTAAGAGCCCCAGGAATTCCAAATAAGGTATTCAAAAACCCTGGACCTAAAATTATAGGTTGTTTTGAACCACTCAACATGGGTTCTAAAACCCTAATTTGGGTCCAGTAGAACAGCAGGCACTCATCCATTGAACCATCCCTGCAGCTCCATAATTGTCATTCAAGAGTCTTTCCATGGCAACTTATCAAGCAAATCCAAATTCCAAAGTCAAACATTAGAGATCTCCATTGGATTACTCCCCTTAGAGTTTGACGAACCCCACAGCGGAAGTGGAGAAAGAATTATAGGACTCAGAGATTAAATGAAAGACTTCAGGAGAACCTAGCTAACAGCATTAACTAAGTAGGGTTTATAGAAGCTCACAGAGGCTGAAGGGGCAATCTGAGCCTCCATGGGTCAGTACTAGGTCCTCTAAAAATATGTTGTATTTATTAGATCGATATTTTTGTGGTATTCCTAACACTGGTAGTAGGGATGTGTCTGACTCATTCATCTGCATTTGCGAAACTTTTCCTCTTACTGGGTGGCCTTCCCCACCCTTGATATGAGGGTTGGTGTCTAATCTTATTGTAATTTGTTAAGCTTGCTCATTTTTTAAGGGAAACATACATAGGTGGAGAAAAAGAAGGGTTGAGGGTAATTGAAGGAATGGAGGGAGGAGGAGAAACTGGTTGTGATGTATTATAAGAGAGAAGAATTTTTTTAAAAATGTGTTAGCCTCAGTTTTCTCATGTAAAAATTTAATCTATAAATACTTAATCTTAAATGACAAAGTCAATATAAACTATCAAGTATCATTAAGCCAAAATAGGACTCAGTATATGTGAGCCTTTATTTTCACACTTCTGAATATTGAGCTGAAGAAAAACCAAGAAACTGATTTTTCAAAAATATCGACAGTAAAATAAGATGAATGAGTGGTCTGCCTTTACTTTCTCACACATTCATTCACCTATCAGCTTTCTTAACTGAATATGCGCTAAGCTTTTCAATAGTGGGGTTTTAGTTGTACCAAACCTGCCATATAAATACAAATTTGCTCAAACATTTTGCACATTTTCTCATAACTCGTCTTGTACATACCACATGGGATTACATCTTAATAGAAGTTTTAGGCTTTCTTTAAATTCCTCTTTTGTTTTGTTTTCTAATTTCCAAATATTACTAGAATGGATTTCTTATTTTTGCTTTTCTAAGAATGTAGTAACTTTTAGAGTGTTCTGTAGAGGGATATTGTTTAGCAATTTCCTCTAAAGTCATACTCAAACGGAAGCTGCTAATACTGTAATTGCTATCCTACTTTAGATTACAAACTAATGTCAATATGAACAGGAAGACACTACTTAATAGCTGCTGATCAGAGTAAGACATCTTAATGTTAAGTATTTTATTTATAAGAGGACACAGGGAAGCTTCTGTATAATGGCTGGTTAATGCATTAATTATATTCTTGGGAAGAAATGGACATCATCAAAGCATTATGTGATCACAGTGACCACACACTTTTAAAAAGATCATAATGAAGTCTACAATTTCAAATTAATTCACTGTTTTTCTGGCAACTTAGTCTCTGGATTTGACAGGATGGAAAGATGAGATCATTCTCTGAAGAAAAGTAGATAGGCTAAGATTTATGTCAGCTGAGACGCAACAATGTCAATGTATTGAAAACACACCTGTGAAAATTTTAGAGCTGTAATTGGAAACATCACATGCACAATTCTTTATTTCAGAGTAGAAAGTCTGTCTGGTTTCTCTAATATAAGTAATCCCAGAAGCATCTACACCAGACTGCTGCTGGAAAGAGAAATAGATGAGTGCAACAAATATTTACTACTTCTTATTTTAGTTCATGGCAAGCATGGAGAAATATAGCCCACATAAACATTTACTATTGCCCTACAATGAGATTTCATTTTAAATGTTCACTTATAGATATATAACATTGCCAAAATTTCATACTTAGGAACAATTGAAAATGAGCTGGTCAAGTAGTTTGCAGTCTGCATCATCATGACTTCAGAGATCCATGAAGCCATTTTTGTATGGGAACTATTTTATGGATTTTCGATATGTATTATAAAAAAATCATTAATTTTAATATTAAAAGTCACAATGAATAAGCGTATTTTTCTTCCTTTTGTCTTTAAAAATAAATACAATGATTTTGTTACAGTGGTTGAAACTTTCTAGGTACATATGAAAACACAAATATTTATATCTATATCGTATATAGGTATCTATTATGTCATATGTCTTTATGTGTGTATTCACTAATCTCCATATATATGAATGTTGTATTTATATACACTATTCATATGTTTAATTAATTTACTTATATATTACAAATATGACATGTCACAGACATACATTCATACATATATATACATATACACATGTATATATACATATATATATGTGTGTATATATACATACACACACACACACACACACATATATATATATATATATGTTTGTTGGTGGGTGTAGTTTCATACTGGTACTGTGTTTCTGTGTTTTTGCTAGAGAATGGCTCCTGTGGCGAGCTTTGTCAACTCACATGTCATAACTTCATCATATATATGCATTTTATCCATATATGTATACTGTGTTTGATTGCGGTAAGCCACACCCAGCAGGACAACTGCTTCATTTTCTTTTACATCTTCAGCTTTTGTTCCAAATCTTCAGATGTGAGGAAATGACTGGAACAATCTCTACATTTTTTATAGTGTGTCTCAACCAAGTGTTTTAACACATAGTTCTTTATGTTCTTTAAACATACAGTAACTCAAAGGATTTCTGTTAATTGAAGGTACTCATGAAAATCCAGGTGACTGATATAATAGGGTGTAACACTTTTGAGTTACTAATGAGTTTAATTTAGTTAATTTCTGTTCCTGTGGGATTTTTAAGCATGATTTAATATTCTTAATGAATGAAATAATGAGGCATTAATTGTATCATTTGAGAATATGCATATTTACATTTTAACACCTACATGTTGCTAGTCTACTGCCCAGTATGCTGGTAGCAATTTACTTTGTTTTTGAATGTCTTCCCTTCTAGGGCTTTAATTCTATGAATAATTCTGGGTTGATCTAATTGCTTATTGTCTCCCCACACCTTCATCAACTACAGAGTCAAGTTCATTATCGTGGATTTGTTACTGTTCCTCCATTGCAGATACTTATCACGCATAGCCACTCAGCAATAATAAATTATCAATGTATTCACCTCTACATTATGCCATTTATTCTAATATTTTCTTCTTGTTTCCCTGGATACGATTTCTAGTTATTCCTCAGTGCTATTAATTTGCTTCACATCCTGTCTTTGATTCATCAGTGTTTGTCTAATTTGATGTTTTATTTGAAATTTCTTGCTTCCTCTGAATGTATCAAAGCCCCATCCTAAATGAATAAAGCAAACAAGTTTTCTCATAGTTATTTCTGGCATTCTTATGACATTTTTATTATTTCCAAATTGTTAGGAAAATACCTCCTTTTCTTAAGTTAGACATAAAATGCTAGCTAGAACATAGAAGGCCTTTTTAAAGCCTGAATTTATCAGTTTACCGTTAAACAGTGCTCACTGAAGGAAGAATGAAACTTTAGAATGTGTTTTATATACATAAGCAAATGAAAATACAGAAATATGAATTTTATATTTTTAATTGGGTATTTTCTTTATTTACATTTCAAATGTTACCCCTTTCCCAGTTACCCCTTAGAAACACTCTATCCCATCCATCCTTCCCCTGCTTCTATGAGGGTGGTCTCCCACCCACACACCCACTACTGCCTCTCTGCCCACAAATTTCCCTACACTGGGGCATCAAGCTTTCACAGGGCCAAGGGCCACTCCTCCCATTGATGCCTACAAGGCCATCCTCAACTACATATGCGGGTGGAACCGTGATTCCCTCCACGTGTACTCTTTGGTTGGTGGCTTAGTCCCTTGGAGCTCTGGGGAGAGGTCTGATTGGTTACCTCATTCATCTCTCTCCCTACTCAAATATTCAACAACCACAAATTAATATTTTATATTCCCTGTCTATATGGCACACACTAATCTATACAATTATTTTCCTGCTAAATGTATCTTCTGTCTGTCTGTCTGTCTGTCTGTCTGTCTGTCTGTCTCTTTTTGTCTCTTATTTGATCTCTCTACTTATCTTTGTAGATCTCTCTTTGTGTGTGTGTGTGTGTGTGTGTGTGTGTGTGTCTGTGTTTCTGTGTGCATGCACACAAACATCTATGTTTTTCTGTCATGGATCATGAAATTGACTCACTTAGTTGTTGAAGTCATGAGCTGCCTTAAGGCCAATTTTCTTCTCTAGTCTCTACAATAATTATAACTCCTTCTCCCTGGAGTCTCCCTGAAGCAACACTGAAGTAATATTTTTTGGACTATTGTTTCCATGTCATATTCATTAACAAAATCTGATTGATTGATCAATCAGGAATGATACTCATACCAGTTTTATGGTTGCAAACAACCTGAATATATTATCTCTACTTGTGACACTTTTTTTGGGGGAGGACTTTAATTCAAATGACATAATCTATTTTTCTTCATCTGCTTTTTGTAAAACCCACTCTCCACAAATAGCCACATGGCAAAGTAAAACAATTTCAGCATGTGGAAAACTTTTGCAGTGGTCCAATGTATACAATATCCTTCTATTCTTTCATGTTACATCAAGAAAAGCCTATATACTTTTTGAATCACTTCTGCTTTTACAGAAACGTATAACAGATACCATTAAAAATACTATCTTAAAAGGTCAAAGGCTAAACAAATCCCTTGACTTTTTGGTTAATTCATTCAATGCACATTACCTAATCCTTCATTCTGTTCAAACCAATACTAGGCTAGGACCACACCATCCATCTTGATTCCTTATGCTTCACCTGAACACACAACCAGAATAATGTCAACCAACATATGAGTGACACTGTTTCACCTTACTTATTACTAGCATCATTTACTTTTATTTCCAAAGTACATTAATACTTACTTCCCCACTCATCTTTACATTGTGCAAAGCAAGAAAGCTACTTGGGCTTTTTTTCTCCATCAAATCTCATAGCATTTCGGCAATTGATGTTTGTAAAGTGGGTAAGTGTATTAAATATGAGTTAAAGCCATAGGAGGAGACGAGTAGAAAGAATCTTTGATTTTAACAAATTTATAAGGCACTAACAGTCCTTAATCCATAAGTTAATTTTTAATAAAGCATATTTATTATGATAGTTTGTTATGAATATTTTGCTTGTATATATGTCTACACACTACAGATTTTTCAGTGGCAATGGGGGCCAGAAGATTGCAAAATCGTTGTGAGCAAACTCATATTTGTCCCTTTTCCTGTCTGTAGAATAGCAACATTTTTTTCTTTGTACCTTTAAGGTATATTTTAAAAAAAAATACAGTGGTTCCTGAAGAAAAGCAGAGAGCCATAATTTTAAAATACAGGGGTGTAGGGACTTCAATGGGGGCAGAAACTGGGTTCAGGTCTTAGTTCTTCACTAGTAGATTTCAGAATGGCTCTGGTTAATCCATTCACATGTTACATCAGGGTTACATGTTCACTACTTTTATAACCTTGATTTTATTGATCAACTGAATTTAAGCCATGGACTGTTTTCTAATTTTGAAACTTTACAGATATGTGGCCTTCTAGAACTATGATTTGCTCACTACTAGTGGAAATAGTATATTGCAATAAATTCACAACTTATAAAAGCATTAAACAATTCTGTAAGAACACTCTTGCATGTTATCATTTAAAAGAATTTGGCATTCATATGCATATCATTGATTAAGTTTCTAACAGTGACAGGAAGGAAGTTCAGGAGTGCTGGAAATTTTTAGGGAGTCACTCACAGCATTTTCATGATGATTTCATTTCCCCTTCTCATTATCATCACTGTCAAAATAATAGGTGCAATTTGTATTATGTTCTCATTAGAAGCTTGAATATGGTATTAGGATTTCAATGCGAAACATTCTCAAAAAATTAGAGACTGCTGTACTACACTGACCTTTTCAATATTCCATAGACAAGGATTTCAGGAAATCACTTTTGAGAATGTGTTTATACCCTCCTTCTATCCCTCATCAGCTATGAAATTTGCCCACGTTAACTAGGGAAGGGAACAATACAAACGTTAAAACAGACAGCTGTAATTAGAACAGTCCCTTCTAACTGTGAATATGCACATATATGTGTAAAAATACACATGTGCCCAACTACACATGAAAATTATACAGTATTGAATGCATGTAACAACTTCATAGCTTCATAGCAGTACATCTGGAAGGTTATAGCCCATATCAAAATATCAAGTTTTCTACACTGTCAACTTTGAGCACTCTCTCCATACTCTCATGGAAAATGGAAGTCCAAATATTTGCAATTATTGAATGAAATATAATTTGTGCACTTGCTAGCAAACTCTCCTAATTATGCATTAAAAATTAGAAGTTGATACTAATGAGAGCAGTATTTAGGTTAAATAGCTTTAAGGAATCCTTTAGTTTCACTTTTACTTAAAGACAAATGACAAAAATAATCCAACACAAAATCTTAACAACTTTAAGCAATCATTTGGCACTGCATCCTTAATTACAAAATTTAACTGAATCGAACTTTCTTCTCCAACTTTCCTATTGTGCACATAACTATTTTACAGACACCTAATACAGATTTCCAAATTTTAATATAGATTTTAAAGACTATAATTTTGTGTATCATCTTTATGGATTTTGATGGCTTAATTGCTATGTTATGGCTGTACTTATCAGAAAGCATGGAAAAGTGTTAATTACTTTGTACTTTGCTTAGTTATGAATTCATGCAAAATTTAACATTCTGGAACGAAATAAAAATCCATGTTTATTATGTTACATAGAAGTTAAAGAATGATTTTACAGTAATTAACACATAATCTAAGTTAAAAAACATTTATAAGTTACTTAAAATAAATTTTGATTCCAAAATTCTACAAAATAGTAATTTAAATCAGAATAAATAAGTGATGAATCTAAGGAGCGTGGAACCTTGTGTGTGTGTGTGTGTGTGTGTGTGTGTGTGTGTGATATGTTTACAATTAAAGATTATGTGTCAAGTTTTGAAGAAAATAATGGAAATATATAAAGTAAGGATACAATGGGATTTATCATAAAATCATATTTTGCAGTCGCACATTCAAACTTATGTCACTTCATGACATCGTTGTTCTTGGTTCAAAAGTAGAATTTTTTCCCTAATAATCTTTATTGAAAAAGACTTAATTTTGTTACACTGCCAATCACCATATGTTAGGAATTCAGTTGTGTAACCTCAGGGTTTTGATGCTTCCTGTTGCTTCACAGCCAAACTTAGCCACTATTCCACTGCATAGCATAACCTAGAAATTTTGAGATTTCAGAATTTAGAAGCTAGAATTTTAGTCTAGCTTCTACTGTGTGTTTGATTTTTGCATTGTAATAGAGCTAAAATAGGCATGCCAAGTACAATTATCCATGTACTACATATACTGAGAAGGTGGATAACACTGAATACCTACTAGACAAGACTTGTTTTTAACCAAAATTTCTGTTTTCTGTAGTTCAAGCTCCCTTCTTGCCCTTCCCAATGATTTTAGCTTCTATTCAGGTATTCATATACCAAATTTTAATGGTATACATTTTAATTATTCTATGCTGTTACCCACCATGGTTATTTTCAATGAACAGTAAAAACCCCAAGGCATGGGAGTCATTTTCTTTATAAAGGAGTAACTTCTTTTAGGTATTTAAATGCCTAAGTAAGTCAATCAAACTATAATTGACTCTAATTGGGACTCCCACAAGCTCTTCATATTTTACAGAAAGTATCTGAAGTTAAAAAGAGGTGAAAGATTCAACTATAACTTTAAGTTTTCTAATATTTCTAAGAAAATAACTCAAAGCATTAGCCACAATAAACCAGAGATAGCTCCATTTTATAATTTACCTGATTGATTTCCTCATTTTTATTGTTAGAATGATTTTTTTACAAAATCATGTAAAGTGATCACTTCTGTTATGTTTAGGTACCTAAGTGATTTAAAAATCAAATTTCAGGTGAGCATGATACTTAGTTCATAAATTGCTTCATTAAAATACCCTAAGCCATGGGTACATCCTCCTAACTGAATAATACGCTGTGTAGTAGTTAGGTCTGATTCTTCCTTTCAACAGTATGTTACAAGATTCCGATTCAGAGTATATTTCCCAATACCTTGGCAATATATCTAGACTATTCTCATAATAGCTTATAATTTAAAATAGTACATTTATTCTAACTTACGTTATGTCACATGACTGTTTACCTTTTTACAAGCTCCATTTCTCTTATGGGAGTACAAACTAGTACAAGGAAAACTGTAGCTGGTACTTTTATTCATGTGGAGTAATTATCATACTCAGAGGCTTCATACTTTCTTGTTTTTTCTGAACTCTGGCTGGCTGGTTCAATTCAGCTGTTCTGGCTCAAACATCTGTCAAAGCTAATTGATTTCCATCTAGTTTTTGTTGGCTTCTCACAGAATTGTTCTGCTTAGCTTCAGACTAACTCTGGAAATTTGTTTAAATCTTTTAGCTCCTTCTTATTCTTTGGCTTCAACTGCCTCTGCCGACTTGCACTGAATGGCTGTAAATTCACAAAAAAGAACTCATCTCCACAGTACTGCACTCACTGCACTGACTCCCAACCAACTGGCTGAACTCAAATAGAACTGACTGACTGAACTGCCTTCACTCTGCCTGAGATTTCTTTAATCGCTTTTCTCATGAGAGTTGGGCATATCCTAGCTTTGACTCATTCTGTCAAGTCTTTCTCTGATTCATCACTTTGCCCCTCAATTAGATGTCATTGTTTGGGATTACAGGTGTGTACTAAGAGCATGACTCTATTGCTGCCAGATCACACAGTCCTAGAAGGTCTTTGAATGTAATCAGAAGAGCCATGTTTCCAGATTAAAATTCCTGTACAGAAATGATCCTGAGTAAGCAGAAATCGGAACATCTGGAGGAACTGAGTTAATTAAGCCCTATGAAATCTTTCCGGAACGACATGATTTTGGAACTTGCCCTGCTGACTTTCAGTCTTGCTTTGGTCCATTATTTTTTTTCACTGTGTCCTAATACCACACTTTTTGGAACTGTAAACTATATTCTGTACCACTGTATATAGAAACTTTGTAACTTGCTTTGTAATTTTACAAGGGTGGTAGAATTGAAGAATTGCCTTGAGTTTCAGAAGAGGCTTTTGTTCTTTTAAACTGTGTTAGTACTAAAAATCTATGAGGGATATGAAGTTGGACTAAGTGCATTTTGCATTGCACCATAAGATTATGGTGGTGTAGGAATCAAAATTAAAAACAACTTGTCAAGGACCGCCAGACGGCTTGCTGAGCTTGCTGAGAACATCCATAATAAAAATATCCAGGGGCAGAGTGACCAAAAATTGTAGAGACAACCAAGGACATGCTCTGACTAACCTAAACATGCCCTAGTGAGAAATGGGCCACCTGGTGTTTTTCTCCCCTTCTTGGAGGTCTGTGGTTTCATTATCAAAAATAGCAAGTCATCTTGCCCGCCAAAATGATTGCTTACACAAAAGTGCTGATGTTTGAAATATCCAATTATATGTAACCATGCCAGAATTTCCTGCTTTCCCCTTCCCCCTTGTACTGTTCCCTATAAAAGCCCTGAGCTCTCGGGGGTCTGGATCGATTCTCTCCCCTGCGTGGAATGAGTTTCGATCCGAGGGCCCTCGCCAGTGAACTGTCTTTTGCCATTTGCATCAAGTCAGTCTCTCTTGTCTCCTTGGGTGCACGTTGATCGGGACTTGAGTCGGGGGTCCTCTTCCGGGGTTCTTACAGTGGCCAGGCAGTAAAACTATCTTGTTTAAGCAAAATAGCCCTAATCATATCAGGCACTTGAATACTTGTTCCAAGTTGAAGGTATTGTTTGGGATATTTAAGTGGTATGAAATTTCTAGAGGAATTACATCATCACTAGGTTTTGGACTTAGGTTTTTAAAACCTCATCCCATACAGTGAGCTTCTCCTCTTGCTTTTATGGTGGGGGGGGGGGGGGGCTCTCAGTTTATGCTCTTGCTGAACAGCCGAAGCATCATTATAGACCTTAGCCCTCTGGAAACATAGGTTTCAAAATAATCGTTCTCTTCTGTAAATTATCTTGGTCATATTATTTTACCAGATTAATAAAATATAACTAAAACAATATGCATATATATATATCCATAATTCAAATATACATATGAAATTCACAGTATAGATTTATACCCTCTCTCTTTTGAAAGTGAACATATAAACATGCAAGAAGCAAGATTTCACATCTTACTCTGAGGGTGACATTTCTGTACATATGTATGAAAGGAGATACTGTTATATGTAGTCAGCTATGTTCTTGGATATTGTATATGACAAGAAATAAGATTGAATCAGTATCTTTACAGTTATAGACTGAGAAGACACACTATGGCCAATGAAAACACATTTATTGTGTCAATTAATTTTATATTATAAATTTATATATTACAAATTTAAAACATTAAAATTCTAAAGAAAAGAAGATTGTACTTTTATTAATAGAATTTAAATGAACTATAAATATTATTTTAGCTAATTAATAACATTTATCTCTTAATACTATAGTATCTGATAACATATTCTCTATTCATTTCTCTTCATATCTAAAATATAATTCTATAATGTGTTACTCAGGGTATTATATAAAATAAACACTAAAATAGAAATTTTTTGTCCATGATAACCATAAAAATTTCATGTTTACAAATTAAAAGAGTATCTTTCCATAGAATAATTTATTTTGTCTTTCTGATGGAATCACGAGAATGGTTTCTTTTATACCTAAATAGGACACTGTGTTTCAAAGAAATCTTGGAAAATGTAAACAATTCTTGTGTAATTTTAAAATATTGAAATATTGACAAATACATGCCAAGAAAAGAGTCAATAACTTAGGACTGTAAAGTTATAAAAATTAAGTGAATATTATTTGGATGAATTCCTAGTTATCAATAGGAAAATGTAATATATATATTGGTTTTTCGAGACAGGGTTTCTCTGTATAGCCCTGGCTGTCCTGGAACTCACTCTGTAGACCAGGCTGGCCTTGAACTCAGAAATCTGCCTGCCTCTGCCTTCCAAGTGCTGGGATTAAAGGCATGCGCCACCACTGCCCGGCGAAAATGTATATTATAAAAAAAAAAGAGAATTTATTTGTTGAAGATTATTCATGTATGGAAGCACTAAATGCAGAAATATCAGTAGTGAAAGGAGAAAGAACTGTCCTCTAACTTCAAGTAAAAAGTGAGATGTTAATACTTAGGTTGACTGGTTATCTAACACCTCTGGAGATAGTTTTGTTATGTGTACTTTGAAGAGACTCTGAAATTCAACATTGAATGTTAAAATATTTCTTGTAACTCAGTCAAAATCATCTTCCAGGGTTGTGAACAAGAACATGACTGGCTCTAATTCTGAGATATGCTGTTCAATAAAGTAGAAAAAAAATCAAAACAACTAACAAAACAATGCGAAAAACAAACAAAACAAAACACAGTAAAATATATCTCAGCAGGGTGTTAAAATCAAAATGAGTAAAAACTGCAGAGACTGTCTTACAAACTCTCCTCTGCTATTAAGTTTATTCAAACATTGTCTTAAACCTGAGGTTCATGAACCTTGGAAAAATGAGCTAAATCACTTCTGAGTGCTCAATTGTAAATATCCCTTTGCATAAGCACATTAATGATCAAATATTAGGTTACCCTTTTGTGACATTTTCTGAGCTTTAACTTTTATTTAATTGAAAATATGCTAGGACTGCTGTAACATTTAGAAACATGGCTCTGGTAAGGACATACTATATCTTCTTAAGTACATATTTATCTACCAGCCTAACATTGTAAGAAAACTGTGCCGTCTGTTAAGAAAATTATATAGATTTGATTTTAATGGATAAAGTTCTACTTTCTTTTTATCATTCATCAAACATAGGTAATAATTAAAAAGAGATTAAGACAACGTAGATTTTCAATTTAAAATATGTCCTACAGAATGAAATTTATCCAGTTATATGCCTATATTTCCTAAGTCACAAGTATAGAATTATCATTCAAAAATCTAAAAGTAATAACTCTTACAGACCTAAAAAACCTTTGTTCTTTCACGCCAACCTGTGAATAATCATGGAAATAATACAGAATTATTTGACAGTCCTCATATCATACTTCTATTCCTGAAGGTAAGAATATAGGTTTTTAACATTTTACTCATAATCACCCACCTTGTATTGAAATTATATTCAAAAGTCCTATTGCAATGTCACTTCTTTCTGAAGCTAGCAGAAGAGTTGTAGAATATTTTAATTCTCTTACCAAAAGTGAGAAAGGGACCAATATCCCCATATGTAACAAGAGAAAAATATCATTACAGGAAGAATTTATTTCGTGGAAGTGAAAGTTTTGTAATTTCCCTTGGACAAAATTACATATTTTTAATGATCCGTGTGTGTGTGTGTATGTGTGTGTGTGTGTGTGTGTGTGTGTATTTGTGTGTGGTGTATTTTGTTAAGAAAGATAACAATGCAATACTTGTAACTTGTATAAAAAGCCGCATCTTTCTGAGTGGTGTCATTTTTACATTTAATATGTTTATATTTTTATAGGATATACATTGTTTTATAGAAGAGACAAACGTCTATTTTTATTTATTACTTGAAAAAGATCATTTGAAGAAAAATAAACACATTTTCAACCATTAAAAAAGGAATTAATGAATGTGCTTTTGGTTTTACTTTATTATATACTAGGATAGTTCGTTTTGTAAAAGTCCAACAAGGCTTTGTAACTATGAACATCACACTATTTTAATAGCAGAGAAACAATCTAGTGTAATAGTGCATAGATTGATTCTGAAAACTGAGACTTATTTCTTTGTAGTTCTGTTCCTCTTTGCCTGAGTTGTTAAAATCAACAACTCAAAAAGAAAAAAAAGAAAAGAAAACTAAAGAATAGTGCTTCTTTGATCCAAACACAAGAGAAGGTTGCATCTCCAACTTAAATAAAATCACATGAGCACGTGAGGAATGTTAAAATTAGAGATGAATATCTCAAGAATAATTCTCAAAAAAAAGCAACTCTTACAAGCCAAGTATTTCTGAATATGAAACCAAGACACAGCTACTTTGTGCAATTTATGCTACTGGGCAGTGGTAGGACATACCTTTAATCCTTTCACTCGGGAGGTAGAGGCAGCTAGATCTCCAAATTAGAGGTCAGCCATGTCTATAGTCATTTCCAGGACAGCCAGGGCTACACAGAGAAACTATGTCTCAAACAACAAACAAACAAACAAACAAACAACACATATATCACAACATATATACATATGTGTGTGCGTATTATGTTGATTTCTTATTTATAGTAATTCTTATTTGCAGTAATAGTGGTAAATCCTTAGACAACCAGAAACAGCCCTCATAAGCACTCTTACTTAGAATCATAGAAAGAAGAAAAAAATGGCTCACACATTTCTCAGGTCTCACTGTCCAATGATTTTACCATTTTGCTCTAATATTTTGGGTCTATGACCTACTTCATCTTTTACCTTCATGTTGGTTGTATTTGATTGGATTTATCAAGCAAGTCCATGAACACACTTGTGTATGTGTGTGTGTTCTTATACATGTGGTGTATATGTGTGCATGTGTGTCTGTCTGTGTACATGTACATGTGGTGTATATGTGTGTATGTAAAAGCATATGTTTGTATGTGTATATTTATATTTATATATATGTATATATGTATATTTGTATACATGTATATAGGTATATATAGGTATATATGATACATGTACATCTATGTTTAGGTGAAACTCCTGTTTTTTGAGTTAAATTGTTGTATTAATAGACAGCTGGAGATGATTCTAGCAGAGAGGATTATAGCGTGCATGAACTAAATCATACTGTTATAAATTTGAGCATTGCCAATGAGCCACTTTAATGTTATCCCTGATTCATATTCCCTAAGTTCCACATCACAGCTCAGAACTTCTTTTATTCCATTTATTCTCATCCTCAAATATGTTAACATAATAGTCAAAGGTTTCACAAGGAAGTGAGTAAAATAGCCTGGTCAGGTTGTGACTAAAACTCTTCTCATCCATGTGAACTCTTTTTATTAAAAAAGGTCTCCCAAGCTTGGACCCAAGAGCCAGGCTTAATTAAGGTTATTTGCTTTTAGGTTAAAATATGAATTGCCTCCTCTCACTCCAAGGTCTTTCCTACCACTGACAGGAAAGAAAAAGTCTAGGCAGTCATTTTTTTTTTCTACAGAATTTGCCTCTTTTTCCTCAAATGAATTGCTTTAATTAAAATAACTTAGTGACCCTATTCTTACTTTCTTAGCTATAGGATAATTTTTTTTAAACAAGGCTCATATATGCCCTTGGATAGTTAGAAAAACTGCACTGATTTTTTTCTCTGAAATATATATATTTTATAGACTCTTTTTTTCTTCATGACTAGGCACTTCAGAAGATATCAGTAACTTATATATGTCAACACCACAAACTTGACACATTTAAAACACCAGTGTTTTGCTGTGTTTGAATGTTTCGTACATAGCATATTGTTAATGATTTAATAGCATTCAAAACTTACTCAAATGAAATGAAAAGTATCAGTTATAACCTATGTTACTTGAGAATTTTAGATGATTCAAAGTTACTTGTAATACAGTGAAACTATTTAGGAACACATTTTAAATTAAATGTTCTTTTTATATAAGAGATATGGCTGCTCAAAATAATAAAGAAGATGAGTATGTTTTTGTAAAGTCTCATTATGTATTCATTTAATCAAAAATATTTATTGAACCATATAGTATTCAAGGAATCACTTTGGTGTGCCTTAGAGCCATGACTAGGACTAACATGTTTTCCTTCTTAAATAATAATATTCCTCATGAGAGAAATTAAGTCCAAAGTTGCATATATATTTCAAAATATTTACAATTATCATAAGTCATGTATATGGAAATAAATAGTCGTAGATGCACAAATTTCAAACTGAAATAGAAATGGAGTGATTTCCTCAGCAGCAGTAAGAATAGTGTTAACAGTCGATAATACCTCATTGGAAAATATCCATTTAATCTGAACAACTAGCTGTATGGGAATAGACAAGAAGGAGAAACTTATTCGAGACAATCAAAATGGCAGGTGCATACTTCATGGAAGACATGAAGAATAATGAACAAAATAAAAGGAAAGAAAAGAAGAAAAAAGTAGTTAGCAAAGCATGCATGTTTCTGAGTATGCTAAATGACCATTCTCACTGTTGCAAAATAACTGGCATAATTTATTGGAGAACAAAATTCTGGCTCATGATTTCAGAGTTATCAGTTCATACTTGCAAGTGTCTGTGGTGGGACAAAGCTGTTCATAACATAGCAACCAAGGAGCAGAGTGAGGATACTGAAAAAGACAAGACAAGATACAACTTCCTTCTTTATGACTTGACTTCCTCCAACTAGGTACCACCTCTCATCTTTTACCACTTTCCAATAATGCCATTGTAATTTGAACCAACAAGGCTTAATTGAGTCACTGTATTAATTGCCTCATAATGAAATTATTACTGGAAATTCCAACACAGACACATTCTTGGGTGCTCTAATAGTTCCCTACATGTTTCTTAGTACAGTCAAACTAAGTACCAAGACAAACTGGTAATTTTGTCCTCTGTCAACTTGACTTGACAACAATATCCTTAAGCTAGTATACTGAAGTCACCTGAAAGGTTCCATTTAGTTCTAACCACAATAATCAACATTAACCACTTTTTATTTTATTTAGATGCTTCTATTATTTTTTCTAATATCTAATTTAAAGAAGAGTGATAAGAAGTGAGTTTACTAGACATAATGCTTCTCCTACATTCCATGTGCGGTCAATACAAGTTTATTAGATTTAGTCACTAGCTAGGAACTTATATGTCTAGAGAGATCAAAGCATATGTGATCACTATACTAAAAATATAACTTTAAGGATGTAAAATTTTGAGGAGGTTTAAGAGTTCTGATTTAAACATGTGATGCTTGAAATCACTGTAAGAAATCAAGAATAAATGACAACTAGACAGTTCCATATTTACAAACTTATACAAATCCACTCATACAGGAGGTAGAAGGTGACATCAGGCAGCCATACTGTATATAAAAATTTGAGAAATCACACTTTATACATGCAAAGAAGATTGAGAACTGCAGGAAAAGCATGGATAGATATCTATGATGATATAAATACTGCAGAAAGCAATGACAGGACATTTTAATAAAGCATAGCTCAACTAACTAAAATGGTGTTGGGTTAGGAATGTCTGTGGCATGGTGTAAATTACATCCCTGTTACGTTTCAAGAAGAATAAGAAGTGTTGAAATTTACAGAGGGAGAGAATAAAGACGACTGGTTAGATAAAAACCAACAACCCTCTCAAGTCTCCTCATTCTGCCTCTAAAGATAGAAAAACCAGAGACTGACTTCTCCAAGGTGAAAAACAAGGACAACTGTGACTTAATTGATGGTGTGTTAGCAGTTCACATGTGCTGTATTGTCTCCTTCTCTTGAATTTCTTAAGACATTCTTGAAGTTGTTTTCTGTACTTAATGTGGCGTTTGTTGTTAAGAAACTTTTGAGACGCAAAAGTATAGTTCTCTGGATATCTAAAGAATGAAACAGTTAAAAATCATAGCAAAAGAGGATTCTGCAAAGGAGTATCCATTTCAGAAGAAGACTCTGGAGTGACAGTACACAGAAAAAGCTACCCTTTTGCATTGTCCTATCCCGTAGCACGATCTAGTTTTTTTCTTAAAATACACATGGCGATGTTTGTTTGTTTGTTTTATTTGCCTACTACCTTCCATGCTCACTGATAAACTCAAGAAAGTTAGAACATTGACTTATTACTCATTCTCTATTGACAGTCTCTGTATGAAAGTCAATTCAGATTGCTTAATAAATACGAAATTATTGAAAGAATAATTGAATGGATTGTTGCTGTAAACAAACTTCAGAAGTAGCCCAAGAGTGGTGACTTACACATCCCCCTTGGGTCTTCAGTGCAGTATAATTACAAGAAGCACACTATGTCTTCATAACATCTTGTGTAGCAGTGTAAGTCTGTGGAAAAATAGATGAAGACTTGAAATGGGAAGTCAATAGGTTTAAGGAGTTTTCCAACGGAAATATGTAGCTGATGCATAGGATTTTGGTCTTTCAGGTAACACGGAGAAACTGATGATGAAGGTAGCTACTACTTGGAATGGAAAGTCAGTAATGAGTACATATGTTGTTTTTTTTTCTTTTAATTTGTTTTTAGTAATAATTTTTCAGTGGACTTACTGAAACTCTATACTTCAATATTTCTCATGCTCTGTTTTCTGTCTCTAACTTCTCACTAAAATTCAGAAATAGGCAAGTTTCAGAATAATGTGTGTTCATTATTCTAAAGTTACAAATAGGAGAGGTTAAAGAGATGTTAATCAGTAACATATGAGTAAAAACACCAGAATGACATTTTCTAAGATATAATTGTTCTTCTAAAATATCAAAACTAGGTTTTACCATTTAACAATATCAGGTATTTTCTATGAAATTTATGAGTGTATTTGATATTAGTTACATACGAGCTATGTTGGGAAATCAACGTCCTCTCTACTACCGGGAGTATTTCCCATTGACTATCTCAAGCTAAAACTCTCCATATTAAACTATAGTTCATGAGTCAAAACCTTTTGATATATTTACCAGCATTTCTTGAAAAAATAAAGAAGTTAGACACATATAATTTACACTCAAAGAAATGTTGTTTGCATATGTACAAGAAAATCTCTTTCTACATGCTACATGAGTATATTCAATGACATAAAGCATAAAATATAAATGTGATATTACATACATAACACGTGTGTGTGTGTGTGTGTGTGTGTGTGTAGTGACTTAAGCTGTTTGTTTATGAAACTAGCTTTTGCGATTCCTTTAAAATATATAGCTCCTTTGCCTTAGTACTATCAGCATTTGATTGAAATTTGTTGTGAAAGACTCGACTCTACCATGATCCCTGACTGCTACCCACAAATCATGGGATGCTACAGCCTCAGCAGTGACAACCAATATCTGTGGACATTATGAAATGTTCACAGATGGGAGTATAGGGTAGTTATTCCATATTGAGACACAACAGAATAAAACTTCCTAAGTACTCACTAATAAGTGGATAGTAACCCAAAAGCTCACAATGCATATGATACAACCTACAGACCATATATGGAGTGTAGAAGGGAGGAACATCAGGGGGTAGATGCTTCAGCTTTGAGGTGGGAACAGGAAAATTGTGGGAGATGGAAGGAGATGGGGACAAGGGAGGGAGAAAGGAGGAGGAGGAAATAAGGGAGGCAGTATCAGAATGATGTGAATGAGGTAATCGAATAAGGAAGAATAAGGAAACTGAATAAGAGGTACTGGGGGCATGAGGAACTGGGGATAGCCACTGGAGGGTCCCAGACACCAGAGAAATGTGAGGATCCCAGGACCCAATGGGATTGACTTTAGCGGTAATGCACAGAGAAGGGGGAGACAGAATCTGTAGAGACCACCTCTTGTTGATAGGCAGAGCCCCTGGTCGAGGGATGGAGCCATCCACCCATTTCAAAGTTCTTTTTAACCCAGAAATGTTCCTGTCCAAAGGAAGAACAGGGATAATAAATGGAACAGAGACTGAAGGAAGGACCAATTGGGAAATGGGCCCACCTGGGAATACATCATGATGCAGAAACCAAAGCCAACATTGTTGCCCTGGTCAAGGGGTGCTCAGGAACCAAGTGTGGCAGTTCCTGGGGAGGTCCAGCCAGCAACTGACAGATGCTTGGAGCCAACCATCGGACTGAACTCAGGGAACCTGGTTGGGGAGCTGGCATTAAGACTGGAGGAGTAAAAGGGGGGAATTAAACCCCATTAGAAGAACAACATAGGCTGGCTTGACCATTCTATTCTCCCAGAGACTAGATCATCAAACAAGGAGCGTACCTAAAGAGATCTTTGGCTCCAGATACATATCATATGTAGCAGAGGATGACCTTGCCCTATAGCAATGAAAGGGGAGACACTTGGTCTCAAGGAAGTTTGATGCCCTGAAGTAGGGGTTTGCTGGAGCAATGTGTGGATGGGTGAGGGAATACTCTCATAGAAGCAAAAGGGAGGGAGGAGGGTAGACTTGGGATTGGGGGTGGTGGAGGGGTAACTGGGATGTGGGATATCACGGGATGGGGGGCTTTGGAGGAGGTAACTAGGAAGCGGGATATCACTTGGGATGTAAATGAGAATGATTAATAAAAATGTAAAAAGAAAAAACCTACTCTGATCCCTGTCAAAATAAATTAGGATAAACTGTGGTTTGTGTGCACATTGGAAGACATATATCAGACATTATACATAACAGATATTTACACTATATTGATAGGAGTAGCAAAATTACAGTTAAGAAGTAGCAACAAAATCATTTTTTGATTGAGGTTATCATAACATGAGGAACTGTAGTAAAAGGTCACAGCATTAGGAAGATTGAGCACCACTAAATTAAAAATTGTTGAAACTTCAAACATTTGTGTGAAAGAAAATATTTTAAATTTCTCTGAAATTAATTAATCTATATTCATTTCTATTGGTGATGTAGCTGTAATATAAATTCTATGCTTGAAGCTGTGCTTAATTCAACTCAAAACACCAATATAAATACATACATACATACATACATATATACATGCATACATACATACATACATAAAATATATAAAGGTTTTATTTGTTTGTTTCATGTACTCTTGATGCAGTTTTGGAAATTGTAGCTTAATATGTAAATATACCATGAGATTCACCACGAGATGGAAAAAAAATAATTTCAATCCATAAGTGGATGAAGGTTTATGGCACTGAGTTTACACTTTGTAATTTGTTACAAACAGTATAATAACATATGTATAATAGAGCATTATTCTATTGAATTTTCCATTGATAATATCATATTCCATAAGAATAGACTAAGGAATAAAGGCTACTTATTTCTGTAGCTTTAGACAATTGTCAGTGCTTATTACAGAGTCATTGGGTACTTACATTCCTCTCCTTTCGTTCCCTTCTTCTTCTTCTTTGCTAAACAGTTTTAGCTCAAAAACCAATAGAGAAGTGAAATGGAAATATCTACGTTGTCTTTTCTAATGAAAACACTTTAAAGGGAAGTGGTGCAGTGGCGAGGTTTCAGAAGACACAAATGTTACTTATGGACTTCTGTTAGTACTTTTCACAGGATGAGTGGTTTTTATTTTGACAATGGTGAATTTCCATTCTTCTTCTTTTCTTATGAGCTGCCTTCTCACATAGTTCAGCCATGGCATATGCTCAAGTCTTGATTGTTTGTGAATGGATTAGCATCCTTGTCAGTTACCCATGTGCACTTGGAGATGACTTACAATGTAGCTGAACAGTTGTTCGCACATCTGTCTTCCCCCAATCACTATGGGATCCCCACGGAGACTTTTTCCCTCTATGAGCTCATACAACTGTTCATTTCCATTGTCTTCCAAAATAGCTTTGACTAATCTGGCCTCCAGCCTTGTGGAGTATGGAAAAGTAAGAAAATAGACAGATATGTTTTAAATTTTCTGTAAACACTGAACTTAATCTTTTTACAAAATTAGATTGTGTGTGTGTGTACGTGTGTGTATGTGTGTGTGTGTGTGTGTATGAACTGAGTCCCACACTAGGATGCAGAGTGAGATATATATAATTAATAATATTATGAAGTTAGATGACTAAAGAGAAAAGTGGAGGAAGTCATAAAGACTTCAGCAAAGTACCCCCAAAACATATAGAATTTACACAGTTTAATATGATAATATAAAAACATACTCAAAGTTTTGATGTTCCTGTCTTTCAAAGTTTGGAATGATGATCCTTCATTTTGATTCTGTTTGACTTGAGTTAATAGCCACACAGCTCACTATAGTAGAAATGATGTAAGGTTATGCAGCTTCAGCACATTTTGGAGAAGATAATCTTTAACAAAAGGAGACATCATAGATTCAGTCTGCTTCAAGACCATAAAACATAGGAATCAGCCAGGGTCATGCAATACTTGCAAAAACTGTGCTGAATTTTGGAACCTAGGAATGAAATCTGGTAAAGACCAAACTGATCTTAAAACATTAAAGTTACAGATCTAGTGTGCAACAATGAATACATTCTTTAATATTTCATTTCACACTCTCTGGTTGTTTTGCCAACTTAACATACCTTTGAGAGAAACACCTTCAGTGAGTTTTCTATATAATATTTGGGCTGTGTACATATCTAGGTGAAATCTTTTTGAATATTGATGGTCACAGAAGGATCTAACCGATAGCAGGCAGCACTATTCTAATATAGATCGTCCTGAGCTACATAATGATCCTACCCAAACTTTAGAGTCAACAAGGCAGAGAGTGAAATATCAAACAGCGTTCTCCCACAGTTCCTACCTCTAGATTCCAATTTTGAATCCTGCTCAGACTTCCAACAATGATGGATAGTGACCTACAAGTGTAAATAAATAAACCCTTTCCTTCTGAAGTTGCACTCATTCAGAGAGATCTAAACAACAAAGAATCAGAGGAGATCAGATATCTTGTCATCATGATCTTTTAATAATCAGGCACTTTACTGAAGGACACTTTGTGCAGAGGTACAATAGCGTATATACCTCTGTTATAGTTAAAATCAAGATGAATACACACACACACACACACATACACACACACACACCACCTACCACTGACAGTTTTCTATACTGGCCTGATTTATAAATCATGCATAACCTGCACTCCTAGAATATATAACTTCAGGTGAACAAATGAATTATGAATAAAAAATACAGTAACAAAAATGACTAATATACAGGACATGAAATATAAGGTAAATATTTGAACCAGAAAATCTGCCTTATTAGAGGTTTCATTGTTGAGGAAGAGGCAGAGATGATCTTGAGGACATTATTTACCAGTCTCTGAGTTATATAGCATTTCAGGACTCAACATGATGAAAAATTATGAAGTGTGTCTATGCACAGAAGCCATTATGTAAACTGAGAAATCTTCAAGGTTCTATGTACTCTGCATAGTTAAGTTCTCAAAAGTTTAATGAATTAAAAAGTAAAGCAAATTCATAACAAAAACAAAAAGTTTAAACCTTTCATCAGATGACATTTGGACCCTAGGTTCTAACAATTTGATTGTTACTGTGCCTCAGGGTAGTGACAAAAAAAATCTAGCTTATTGTCACCTTGTGCCATCTGCGTTCTCATTAGTGCCTAGCAGCAAGAGTTGGTTTTATTTGATAAATAATAAATTCAATGAGTCTCTGAAACTTTAAATACTGTGAAAGAGAACAAAGAAGACAGGCAAAGGAAAAGAGAACAGAATTGTGCCCTTTCCAACTTCATACCACAAACTATGATGACTATTATCCCAAAGACCTATTCATACATCAACGGGGTTTGTTACCCTGAATTTAGATGCTAGGTGCTATAAGAGATACCAGATATTGACTTTTCTATAACACGTAATCTTCTCTTTCTTATTGCATAGATGAAGATAAAACCACAGGATTCGATATCATGTTTCCTTCCCAGCATGGATTTGCTACTGAAGATTACATCATCCTCACTTCCCCATCATTTTTCTTTTGATTTAAAAAATACACACTATAATGTATTACCAAGATTCTATTTCCTTTTTATAATTCATGTCAAAAACACTGAAAATGGCTTGCATCTCTATATAAATTTCTGCACATTTTATAAAGCTTACTAAAAGGGGCTTACATAATGGTTAAGTGCCTTTACACAGCACTAAAAGAGCTCAAGGAAATACACATAAGATTTGATTATCTGGTTGTGTGTGCTCTTCTAATGTATCTGGAACCAAATGCCATCATCTACTAATGAGGAATAGCATGTAATATCATGTGAATGAGTTTTCAAAAGACCCAACATAATAAATTAATATATTAAACGCATAATAAAACATTTTTATGAGTTTTATCCACTTTATTTTATTTTGCCCTAAAAACACTTCTTTATAATTTTTCAGTACAATGTTAATAACAATTTTAATTTGTTTTAACGAGTGATGGAATTTAAGACATTAGTTTAATGCTATTGAAAACTCACTATTCAAATTTTAGATAAGTAATCTAAAATTCTGAAGACATAATTTTGTCTGAAAAGTTTACATCAAAATGATGGCCAGCCTAGGTAAAAACTCTTCAGAATTTATTCACTAGATATCACTGTTCAACTTCCACAGACAAAAAAAGATTTTCTCCTTTCTGGTTATTATTTTGTGCTTTTTGTAATTGTAAGGTGGAGCACATGAATCGTTTAACTCTCCTAAATTTTTGAACTTTCTTAGTAGCCTAAACTTCTTAATTTACTATTTATTACTATTACTGTTACTATTACTGTTACTGTTACTATTACTATTACTATTGTCCTTTAATCTTCCTTTACAGTCCAGCCACTACCCATGTCACAGTTGCCCTGACAGCTCCCCATCCAATACCTACTTCCCAATCTCCAAGAGGATGTTCCCACCCCTCACGACCATCCTACAAGACCTCCCTACTCCCTGGGGCCTTAATTCTCTCAAGTGTTAGGTGCATCTTCTCTCACTGAGGCCAGACCAGGCAATCCTCTGGGGTACATGTGTCAGGGGGCCTCACATCAGCTGGTGTATGCTGCCTGGTTGGTGGCTCAGTATCTAAGAGATCTTGGTTGTCCAGGCTACTTGAGACTGCTGGTCTTCTTGTGGGGTCACCCTCCTCCTCAGCTTCTTTTAGCTTTTCTATAATTCAACCATAGGGATCCCTGACTTCTGTCCATTGGTTGGGGGTATATATCTGCATATGACTCTTTCAGCTGCTTGTTGGGCCTCTTGGAGGGCAGCTATGCTAGGCTCCCTCTGTTAGGACATCATAGCATCAATAACAGTGTCAGGCCTTGGAGCCTCCCACGGAGCTGGATCACAATCTGGGCCCGTCTCTTGAACTCCTCTCCCTCAGGTTCTTCTCCAGTTTTTTCCTTACAGTTCCCCTAGGAAGGAACAATTCAGGGTCAGAGTTCCTGATTTTGGAATTGCAATCCCATCCCTCCACTTTATGCCCTGTCCTTCCACTGGAGGTGGACTCCACAAGCTCCCTTCACCAACTGTAGGGCATTTCATCTAAGGTCCCTCCCTTTGAGTCCTGAGTATCTCTCACTTCCCAGATCTCTGGTAAATTCTAGAGGATCCCTCCACCTCCTACCTCATGAGGTTGCTTGTTTCCATTCTTTCTCCTGGCCCTCAGTGGGTTGGTCCTGTTTCCCTCCCCACTTTGCAATACCTGATCATGTTTCTTTTTCTATTCCCTGTCCCCTCTCCCACTTAGGTCCCTCCCTTTCTCTCCACCCCCCTCCCATGATTACTTTCTTCTCCCTCCTCACCTGGGTCCTTCAGCTTGTTAACCTTCTTCAGCTCTGTGTATTGTATCCTATTCTGTACTTTTCTTGCTAATATTCACGTATTAGTGAGTACGTACCATGCATGTCTTTTTGAGTCTGACGCGTAAACTTCTTGAATCTTGAATCTTGAAATTTTCATCTCTTTGTGTCTAGTGAGCCTCATTTCTTGCTCCAGGAAGAAAGGAACGTTTTACTTTTGAGCAAATAGTTGCATAGACTGTACAGCAAAGCCTAGCAGCTCTTGTTGCAATTTTGATCTGCCCAACAACTTCAATGGTGCAGCCCTTTAATACAGTTTCTCATGTTGTGGTGACTCCCAACCATAAATTCATTTTTGTTGATACTTCGAAATTGTAATGTATGAAATGTAAATGCAACTATCTGTGTTTCCTGATAGCCTTTGGCAACCCCTTTGAAAGGATCATTAAACCCCAAAGTTAAGAACCACTGCTCTAAGATATTTGATGTCACCAGTCCAGGTATATATCATTTGTTATTAGAACTGATAAAAGCAAGCACTGATTGAAGGCCCTCATGTTGCAACCTTTTCTTTTTAATGTAAATAGCTTAGAGATACCAGAAAAACACTGACACAACATTGATTCACTTTCCATTATTATCTCGCAACATACCCTTAATTTGCCCAGTCTGTATTACTCAGATTAACTGATCTTTATAAAATAAATAGTGTGCAAATACTCCCTGGCAAGTGCCTCTGCATTGCCTTTTACCTCTTCACAAATAGTGCCATTCCAATGCTTTTTTTGGAATTCAAAAAATGAGTTTAAATAATCTCTATCAATAAGGTACCCTGGCACTAATCACACAACATAAATGACTTTCCAAACCAGAGACAGCATGCTTTATTTTTTCTCATAGCAAATAATACTTCATGAAAGTATCCCCTTGGTTGAATGGTTATTTATGGATTATGTAGGTGCTATCACAAAGAAGAGACTAGTTCATAATTACCTAGTATTTGGAATGATACTTAGCATAGAATAATACCTAATCAAAATGGTTTTTTTTAATTCATATTTAGCACACAATGAAATGGGTTTCAATGTATTACTCTAAAATGTATACAACATTCTGTTTTGTTCTTAGTTACTACCCTGCTGACATTGGCCATTTCATTCACATTGTCTTGACTGTCACCTTCTTTTCCAAATAGTACTCCCTTTGACTTCCTTGATCAAGTGTTATATTATTCCCTATAATTATCCCTTCCACTCCCTTTAGAACTTTTTCTCCCTTCTCATATTCCCATTTCTACTTGTATGCCTCAAAATCGAATAGAATATTCTCAAAGGAAGAAATATAAATGGCCAATCAATATTTATAAAAGTGTTCAATATTCTTAGTATTGAGGAAATAAAAATTAAAAAGAATTGAAGTGTAAAATATGATTATTAACATTCTATGTATCCTAATTAATGCTGTAAATTAACAAGGCACTAGTTATTCCCTAACCATCTAGTTTCTCAAATAACAACACTGAGCCCTGTTAATATTTAAATATTTAGTCTGTACCTGGGAAGACCATCAACTAACTCATTCAAGATATCATGACCACTTAATCCATCTAGCTACTTATCAAGCTATAACTTCCAGGCCCATAGTCAGGTCCTTCCATTCTCATGGCTACTGACAGACAGCCTTTCTCTTTTTTCTGTCCAGAGTTTCTTTCTCTCTCCCAGGAACTTCTGCCTTCCCCTATCTACTGCCCAATCACAGGCTTTAGTCTTTTATTAGCCTATTAATGTGGGGAACTAAGTTTATACAACAAAAGTTGGTATACATGAGAATTTGGTGATCATGGGGCAACCAGATATTGGGGTACAGAATTTACCATTTGAATACATACCAACTCCACTCCCAACAATGAACCATCATTTAATACCAATCACAATGGCTGTAATCAAGAAAATAAATAATAAATAATGATGAAGGTCAGCTCATATGTGAATACTAATGGATACATAAAGTAATATGTCAACTATTAAAATCAGTATTCAGGTTTCTCAAAAAATCCCGAATAGAGCATCCATTAACAAAGGTGAATCCTTACAAAACTTTGAGTCAATCTATGCTTATAAATACTTATTTTTAATTTATATGGGTGTCTGTAAAGTATGTGCAAATGAGTACAGACACCTGATTATGCCAGAGATGTTTGACCACTTCAAGCTGGAGTTACAGGTAGTTGTAAACTGCATGGCATGGCTTTAGTACTGAGAATCAGACTCAGATCCTCTGCAAAGTCTCTTCCGTGCTCTTTCTCATTCAAGCTTCTTTCCAGCACTCCCCATTATGTTTTATTTATATCAAATTAATTGCATTGTCTGAGTCTTTGTGAAAGGATGGACTTAGCTCAGAAATTCAGAAAAGATGATATCTCTAAGAGGCAAGGGACTCATCTAAAAATCTATTAAAGATATAGAGGTCATCAGAGATGTTGATAAATAATGTTGATTACAATGGTTATAAAATAACAACTATTACTGCTTAATAATTATCCCACATGGGTTAAGAGAATTTTTGAATGCACTGTCATTTAATCCTTAAAGGAACATTATATCACTGACCTATATTATAAACAAAAAAAATCATCTTCAACTGTATTGTCATGAAGGAGTTCTTGTTTAATAAATGGACATATAAAAAAACTTTTCCCAAAGTCATGCTATATGTAAAAGGCAGTGCTTCTAGGGGCAGTTATGTCGCCTTACAAAGTATACTATTTGTGAAATCTCTTCTATGGCACACCTTTTCAATTTTCAATGTCTTATGATTATTTTGAATGCCACTTTTACTAATTATGTGAGAAAAATGATAAATTTCCATGCTATTTACAGTCAATGCATCTACTTTTTGAAAGATGTATTAATAGCACTTAATATATTAAAATATAGCAATACTCATACTGTCATAATTCTTTTAGTGTCCAGTATACTCACATGAAAAATCAGTTTGTTTTGTCACAAGGACTGATTTTAGGACACAGAAAACTGGGACAAAGCAAATGTTTTAGTATTGTATGATAACTGCACACAGTAGTTACAATGGGAACAGGAGATTTGGGTATAGTGTGGATGGGGAGGGGGAATCTCTGTGTCACTACAGGATAGAATGGATGACAGAGGTCACTGGAGAGTAAGCACTCATAATTGGGGTCTGTACACTGTGTTTATGATCATTTTCCTTTAATGGAGACTCCTCCTTCTCTGATTTATTTTCATTGACAGCTGTGGTTATTTTAAACATTGAGTGAGAGGCAAATGTAACATTTAAACTTTCAGCGTGATGTTGTTAGTGAACAGCTCACCAGAGGGATTTTTGGTATGGACTGGTAGGACAATTAGAAGAAGGTACTAGAGTAAAGCCTAGCAAATCTGATGAAAATTTGACTGGAATAAAAAAAACGAAAGAACACATATACACACGCACACATAAACACACACACACACACACACACACACACACACACTAAATTACTTATATAAATAGAAAAATAGAATGACTAAAGAAATGAGTTCAGTGTGAATCTATTCCTTTAAATCTTTTGAAAAATGCTATATATTGAAGCTATCTAATCATTTTGTCTTAGGAATGCATACATACATCTTTTGTTGATTTGAGTGATCAGGCAGTATTTGTGAGGGGAAAATATAAAGCAATGAAAAATAATTGTCCTATTCAAATGTCTAAGGCAGTAGTAGTAGGATAACACTGCTGGGACAGAGATCGTGTGAAGATAAATAGAATGTTTCACCAGCGTTTCTTTTGGAACTTCCCCCGTCTCCCCTGTCTCCACGTTCTCTATTGAAAGCATTCAGAATAAAAACACACAACATAGCATAGAAGATAGAAATAGACTTAATATAGATCAAAGTTGAGTACTCCTTAGAGCTAACAAACGCTAACAAAAAGTGGCCTAGAGACGATCATGCCCACATACATTTTAAGCAGCATTTTTTTATATATTTTTATACTTATTTTATTTTCCTAAAACAGATATATAAGGGAAATCCTTCTGTCCAGGTCATTGGAAGACCCATTTTGGATGCTTTTATAGGAGGGGAAAATGGTATGAATTTCTTCTTTAGAAGAAAGCCTACAACTGGTACTCATAAAGTTTAGATGGCCATCTATTTAATGAGCTCCCAGATTATTCATATACCTTCATCCCCACATGTAGTGAAAGTTGTGACTCAGATGTAATTTTGTTGACTAGTAATTAGAGCCCTCAAATTTTAGTCCTTGGTTGTAGGGAACACTTACTACAGAGGAATGCCCTATCCTCAATGGTCATTAAACCTCAAAATCTAGCTAGTTATTTATCACCTCTGATGATACGATACATCTGGGAAAGCAGAGACCACAGTCCAGCTGAGGCATTTACTCAGGTATCATTCCTTCCACTTTGTATTGTTTATTTTTAAAATGACTTTATTACATTTATTTGTTTGTTTGTTTATTGACTGTGGTGGCATTGCCTGTGTGGGTGTATGCATGAGTTGAGTGCATGGATATATGTGCTTGTATATATCTGAATGTCACTTCTGGAAGATAGAGGGCAGAAAATTTGCATGATTCGATTCTCTCTACTATGTGAGTTCCAAGTGTCAGACTCAAGTCATCATGGTTGACAGCAAACACCTTTACCCACTGAGTCTTCTGTCCCATGTTCTACTCTATATTTAATCATAAAAGTAGATAGTAGCCCACCAGTTAACAATGCTTTGACATTGTGCTTCCTGAGAATCCCCAGTTAAATAATTCTACTTTATCAATTTCATATCCATAAACTGCAATAATGTGCACACATCCTAGCATGGATGTTCTCTCTGGCTGGCTCTGTTTTTCTGGTTATTTCCCTCTATTTTTGTTTCTGTGTCTATATCTCTTTTTTGTCTCTTTGCTAACCCCTCTTTCCCCTTTCAATTTGGCCTTCTCTTCCTCTCTTGCACACTCCTTACCTCTGCTTTTGTTATGCAACCAGGTTGATGCTATGAATATACATTTTTTCCATAAAAAGTGAAGTCTCTGTATTGTTATTCTTGATTCCTATTCAGCTCAGAAAAAAAAAAAAGACAGCATCCGGAACATTGCTGGAGGTTTAAAGTTCAAAAGTAACACATTTACATGCAACAATCTTTCCTGTGTGGGTGGCATTCTTCCTTCTTCACAAATGAAAGTGTAGGAACAGTAGAATTAAGTGAAAGTTTTCCAAAGTTTCCTAAAAGAGTCTCAAAAGAATCCCCAAACCCTCCAGTCATCTGAAAAAAAAACACACATCACAGCTTCATCTAAGTACATGTGGTCCTTGAATTGAGGACACAAAGTCACAAGCAACTTCATGATCAGGTACTGCATGTCCCATAAAAAAATGAACTTCTGTGTCATAAAATACAAGGCATTTTTATTTAAAATACCTGTGGTAGTTAGTGTAATTTTAGTGGGAGTAGATTTTAGTTCAAACTGGCCCAAAGACACTGCTGTAGTTCTCAATCTTTAAAATTCTCCATCCTTAAAAATATGTAGGTTAGTCTTCTAGGAAAGGAGAGTTTAAATGTGATATATATCCCTCTGATTTATAGCTTATAAGCTTGTAATATTTTTTTCCAAAGATAAATTTAAATAAAAGGCAGGGACCTTGTCGAAGTTTTACTTTCCAAGAAGTAATGTACTGTTAATCACTTAAATATATGTGAGTAGCAAGCCTGAGGCCTCCATGTGCTATATGGAGTAGATTCCAACAATAGCTCTCAAGTGCCTATCTGTGATCTTTCCAATGATGTCCAGCATTCCTCAGATCAAAGACCTGATTTCCTTGACACTCTGTGGAACCTCCTACAAGTGTCTTGGTTTAATTTCTTGCAATAAAATAAATAAAAATTGTTATTTATAATTAATAACATGACAATTAGCGGCAAGGACAGCACTTGAAGGAGAAAATTGTATTAAATTGGTATTTTGATATTACGGATAAAATTTTTAGGTGTTGAATACACCCTGGTGAAATTGAGAACATCTGTGTGTTATAGTAATCACAGAGTGCAAAGCAGAATTTCTATATAATCATCTAAATTTTTACGGTTTCATATTTTCATTGAATCTCTCCACTTCTCCTTAGTTCTTAATTTACCACTGGTCATGGCCTTCCCCCTTCCACTTATGAATGATCATAAAATAAATTACACTCATCAACCTCAATGAGGACCAATCACTACTGAACAGCTTGCTATTTTTGCCTTCAAATTAATGTTTCTTTCAGCAATGAATATCAAGATATTTGTCTTTGCTTTCACATAATATTTACTTATATACAAACAGCATCTTGCCATGCATGGTGGCAAATGACTTTAATCTCAGAACTCAGGAGGCAGGGACAGGCAGAACTCTATGGGTTTGAGTCCAGTCTGGCCTACAAATCTTGTCCAGGATAGCTAGGGCTATTACAAAGAGAAACATTGTCTCAAAACAAACAAATAAACAAACCAAATGCAAACAAAAAATCTTATAGGTTTTACTGAAATTGTATGACTATTTTAATATTGTTCTATTTGTCCTTTCTTGGTTTCCTTGTGTAAGAACTGATATTCCACACAAAGACCCTGGAAAAGTTAATTCAGACTAAGCTAAACTATAGCTACTGACCTAATTTCTCCATTTCAAGTTCTATTGATTCAGAATTCTCTGCATGCTAGTTGAATGAGTATCTGAAATCATATTTCTTTGAGTCTCAGGTTCTTCAATATCAAGTAAGAAAAATAACATTGCTTTTCATTACATGAATTCTACTAGAGAATATACATAATGCACAGAAGTTAGAAAGGTATCTGACTTATATCAAATGTCTTAGCGAAAATGATATTTAGTTTATGACCTAGTCTTTTACTTTACTACTTATTATCCAAACAGGCTAACTTCAGAAAATGGCTAATACCCTTTGATGACCCATACTTCAGCTCAATCATCTTTAGAGCTCTTTAGAAGATGCTAATGTGTCTGCATCTGTAATCATTGCAAGCTCATGGTTACTGACCGGATGTTGCTTTCCAAGTACACAAGCCACTAACAATTTTACTTGTCTGGCTCTCTTCTATTCCTTGTTTTTGCTTTTCAGGAAGGGAGCCACTTAGTCTGATTAATGAGGTTAGAGAGGGAAATGGGGCATTTAAAACCTACACATTCATTACATGTCTCCTGAAAACTGTCTTGGTTTTAATGTCATAGAATGTGTTCATCATTCTATATCCCCAACATTTTTTAATTCTAAGGTCCTACTATATAGAGGGTGTTCACTTTCTACCATTTCCTATTACAGGTTGGTAAAATGTGATAAGTTCTATGTAGTAGTATTAAGAGGTCCTTTTGCTCTTTTTGGTTTCCATAAGGTTTATGTTTTAAACTGTTTTCGTTAAGAATATGTTACTTACACTACCATAACAAAGTACTCCAGAAATGTAAAAATAGAACCTTATTTTCTCATAATTGTAGAATCTAAATATCCAAGATCACTATTTCAATTGATGAGATGATTCCATCCTTATGGTATCTCCACATGGTTTTGTTCTCTGTTTGTACATCCTTGGTGAATCTTGTTATTATTTTATTCTGAGTACTAACTTAGAATCTCAATTTTCATGACTTTAATAAATCCTAATCACTTTGGATAGAATTTGGATACAAATCTGATCACTTTCTCCTGCTGAAAATCCAGGTTTCCAACTTGTTAATTAATTAGCTGTATTTAGTCCATAAGAAGTTTATAATGATTTTACATGTGTTTATAAATCTTGTATTTGGATAGAATATAGACACAACTTATCTACGTCTGCATGTCTTTACAACATTGTTTTCCAATTTTCATTGGAAATTTCATTACTAATTTTTTATACCATGTCCAAAAGTCTCTATAGAAATTCTTTCCATAGTCTAAAGCTCCGTGCCATAAACACAAGTGTTAACTATAGTAGTAAGCATAAGGATAAAACTGTATTATCCCAATCCATAGTACTGTATTGAAATACCTAACATAACTAACTTATAAATAAAAAAGACCATATTGAGTCAAAGTTTTGCTTATTCAGTCCACAATTAGGCATACTAATTGATTTTATGTCCCTAATCAGCGGCAGCACATCTTCAAAGGAAGAATGCTATTCACCTCATGTTAAGGCAGGACAAAAATGGGGCATATCCAAAATTAACAACACTTTGCAACTAGTCTCCTACTGTTAAAGGTTCTATCAAGTCATTATTACATCATCTTGAAATTAAGACTTCAATAATGGACTATCAGAAAAAAATTCTATGTCCAATCTATTACAGTAGACTTATAGAAATCTTAAGCAACTCCATTATCTGACATACTTTGAACAAAAAAGCCAATTTCTAGAATTTTTGTGGGTGATCTATTTCACACAGTAAATAAATCAATATTAATTAGATCCATGGACAAGGAGATATGAGAATAAGTGATTTGAGTCATTTCAAAATGAGTCTTGTGGCCCAAACATGTAACCCAAACTCCTATTCCAAGTATTATAGAGGGAAGAGTCTAGAGGGAGGGATCATAAAAACATAGAAAGAGGCGTTTCTTCTCCTCTATTCAACTCTGACTTAATCAATCACTTAATTACAATTTCACCCTAGGTTAAGACTATAGTTACATAGTTTATATTTACATAGTTTAGAGTAGATGTATAAGTAGGAATGCACATGATAAGGCAATCCTTTGTTAAAGAATTCTACAATAAAAAAGACACAAAATGAATTTTCCCTTTTGACTCTCCCCTAAGACATATTAAGTAAATAATATATTGAGTATCACAAACACAGTTTAATTTTAGAAGGTCTGGAAGAAGAAGGAACCTCAAAGTGATATGCCGCCATCGTGCACAATCGTTAATAGTAAGGTATGAGTTATTTACATGACTTGCTTTGAAAGTCTAGAGCATATGAACATTAACACAATAAACAGGAAAAAAGAAAAACAGAATCTTCAAATATGAGTCTCAAATCAAAACTGTGAATTTGAAAACCTAAGGTGCAGATGCTAATGTGATCTCAAGGAGCTTTGTCAATAGACAACTCGACAAAGGCATTCTAGGATAGTGTTGAATGCACTTTTTTATTCAATAAAATGTCATGATACTTCAAAAGCATGTGTTATCACTGTTAATCTGAAGATTAATAACAACACAGTTTTATGTAGGGAATAATATGTTCAAAACCAAAGCAGCGTGCATCAGAGTATGTATCTTTTACTACTAACCATATTGTTACTATGCCTTGCTATCAGCTCCTGGACAGATATAAGAAAAGTAACATATCTAAGATCACACTTTCTTGTAGTCTATCTTCTTATTGGATGTTAAGGATTTTTCAGGAAACTGCCTCCTAGCTATATGCTTAAGTAAAAGAGAGAGAGAGAGAAGGGGGGGAGGGGGAAGGGGAGGGGGATGGGGAGGGAGAGTGAGAGGGAGAAGGAGAGGGAGAGAGCGAGCGAGAGAGTGAGCGAGAGAGAGAGAGAGACAGAGAGAGACAGAGAGAGACAGAGAGAGAGACAGAGACAGAGACAGAGACAGAGACAGAGAGAAAGAAAAGAGCTAAAACTAGATCTAGTAACCAGTAATTTTCTGATACAATTTAAGGTCCATGGAAGAAGATGGAATTCATGCTGGCACAATTATTGGAGTCAGCAACTTGCGGCTAGGGCTTAAAGAGAACCCACTACTAACAGTCTACTAAATAGACATAGCATTGCCTGGTTTCAAATGCTTCATTTTAGAAATATGTTGCTAGAGTAGTATTGCCTTTATTTTAGAATAACTCAATTTTAATTATTTCTATAAACTACATGTATATAGATTTATATATTTTGGCCTGTTTCTAAGGTAGTAGATTTCCACATGAATTTTCTAAAAGGTTTTAGTGTTAAGCGTCTCCACATTTACTTTTCTGTCCTGGTCAACTATACCAAGCCTAGCCGAATCTATTCTGCTCTGTTGTTCACCATTTTTCTTCAAGGTACCAGTGTTCTATCTCCTCTGCCTTGAAAAGGTAAACATGGCTTCCTATGTGATGATGATCTTCCATGGACAGTCCTCAAGGCCAGTATCTACATGTGAGAGAGAATAGAGAATGGACAGTCTTTGACTCCAAGCTTGCATTTAGACTGGGTATTTACAGCACTACTAACATAAGATTTTTATGTTAAGACATTCTCTGCCATGCTCTTTTGATCCTGCCAATGCCACCCACTCTCATCTTCTTCACTACTTCCACCAAGAGCACAGCATTCAAATGTCATTCAGAAGAAGGTCAACTCCTCTAGCACCTAGGCCTTGAACAACTGTACAAGGAAAAAGGCTCAGGAAGGATTTATATTGTTGACTCTCTTCCAGAAGATATTACTTATCTTGAACTGCCAGCAGAGTCTTTATTTGTGACACACATGACAGTGAAGAATAGGTTTGTACTGCATTGCTGGGCTTGCATGTGCAGTGGGAATCATTCCTTGATGGAATGAATATTCACGGACATCTGTAAAAATTTTGTCAAGTTATAGGAGCCCTGAGATGGCCACCAATTCAACATCTTTACAAGAATGTTGGAGAAACAGCCAGAAAATTAAGAAAAATAGAGTGATCATTGAGCTAACTTTAAAATTCATCTTCACAATCCTTATAACAGGATAGAGAAAAAAATGTAAAAACCGTTTTCAAATGCACAAGGAGTATTTACCCTTCTTTAAGACACAGGTATACAAAGTCTTTCCTACTAAAACCATTCTTGAATGTATCCTGGGAGAAAAGTTTATTTATAATATGACGACTTAATTTTTTGTTCTATTCTGTATTGTTTTGGTGTAGTCTTACTGGATTTTATTTTTTTTTTAGCTTGCTTTGATTTTTTTGTATTTTTCATGAGGAGGAGAAACAGATATGAGGGTGGGTAAGTAGGAGGTAGGGAGGATCTTGGGGGAGGGAGGATGGGGGAGGAAAACATGAACAAAATATAGTGTATAGAAATAATGTTTAAATAAATAATATTTGAGATTAATTGAACTTTTAAACATAAGTATGATGGGTCGTCATTAGATTGTGTCTGAGTTTGCATAATCTAGAGTCTCTGTGCTCAAAACACAGTCAACAGTTTTAATTTTTATCCATTGGACTCTTCATGTTGTCTACGTATGCACATGTTTACTACTTTAAAAGCAACACACACACTGAGTCATGCAGGAGTTAGGTGTACTTTATAAAGTCATGACACTGAGAACCTAACTTTAAAATTCATCTTCACAATCCTTATCACAGGATAGAGAAAAAAATTTAAAAACTGTTTTCAAATGCACCCGGAGTATTTAGCAGTGCTCTGTGGTTACAGTTAATACTATCAGATGTGAAAGAGGATTTTAACACAAGTATTAGAATTGAGTTAAAGGTATGAATTTCTTCACTGTTAGGCAATTGTCTTTGAATAATATCTTTTTTCCCTATCGCAAATTTTTCTTATTGAAAAAAGAAATTAATGATTTATGAAAGTCAGTTTACCAATTTACAAATACAGTTTACCAATTATACACAAATGTCAGTTTAAAAATCTCTGAATCATATAAAAATAGAATATGTTTTTACTCTTGCATTTATAGAATAGCTGACCTCTCAGACAAGATATTTATTTCATCTCAAAGTTGTTCTGTACTGGCATAAATTGGAAATGAACATGAGCCTGCAAGCATGGTAATGAGTATTGGTTCAAAAGTCTACTTTGACATATATAAAAATGTGTTAAAAAATAAAACAAATTTGATAGGCACAAAGACACTTTTCAACATAAGCATAAGCGAAGTGTCAAACACCAACATAATATAAATTATTTTGGGGGTTTTAGTCACAGCACATATGTACTTTCTCCCCTTTCTATACCAATATCAAATTCTAGCAGCATAAGATCCACTGTAGAATAAATTAAAAGAATGTGAGTATAGCTTTCAGCACAAAATATATATTTCGAGACTGTTCAGCATGAATAAATTACATTTTCTTTTTTTCTATTCTAAATCCACATGGAAAGCCCACATTCTTGGTTTCATCTTACATCAGTCTACTTAGAGCAATAATGCCTGCAAAATCTAGACCCCAGAGTGGCAACACTTGACATGGAAAGGATGGAGAGAATCCCAATGGTGGGAGAAAGCTATTTTACCTTTCAGTATAATTAGTCAACATTTTTTTCCAATTCTGGGTGACCTCATCTATGAACTAGTGTGAAAATATATTCAGTTAACCTCAGGCAAGCTGCAGGGCTGAGTGTCTTTTTCCTTCCTTTAAAGAAAATACAGGTTGTGTCAGTGAAAACAAAATGTAGTAACCAGATACAGGTAAAAACGTCAACTTTTATCTACTTTTACTGCTACAGCTATATCTCTGGAAGACCATTTGGGATTCCTGCATTTTTAACATCCTCCCAACTGATTCTTAACAAGTTCAATAATCATTCATATGTATAACCTCTCTATCTCTAGCAGTTCCTTATATATTTTCTAGAAGATTAAGGAAACTCATCAATCTCGGAGGACCTGTAGCTTGAAGAAGAGAGAAGAGAGGTGGCCTCATAATCCTATGCCTAAATTCTTCAGGTTGTTTGCATATTCAAACTCTTTAGGTTGCCTCAGACTCAGAGGCCTGCAGAATGAAAGATCAGAGATAGAGGGTCTATCAAATACCCAGTCATTCTAACCAAAGAAACCACCTCCACAGGTTTATTTTGTGTGCTTGCTGGATAATTTTTTCTACAATCTTTTTCATGTTATAACAGAGAATGTCTGGGTATTTTTAGTCCTCCATTTTGAGTATGTAAATTCTGAGGTGCTGGGAAGCAAATCTAGGATCTGAGAAGAAACTCAGTCCCTCTAAGTCCAATCAGGTCTTACTTCATGTTTGAATTCCAGGAAGCTAAGGTATCTTTCAGACATGGCAACTCAATCTCACTCCAAAGGTACACTCTATGGCATGTTTCTTCAGGATCAGGAATTATATCTTTGCATACATTTCAAACAATCCTCTTTAGAGGCATACTTGTGCATTTTAGCATAAGTGGCCTACTGACCCATACATTTAAAATGCAATCAATCTATATGTGAATAAAATCATGGCAGTTATGAAGGGAAGAGGTAATTTCTTACCCAGTGTGACTCTCTGAGAAGCCACTAGCCAGTCTTGAAAAGTGTGGCTAGCTCTTATAGACAAGCTTAGTTAGATCAATGTTGTTGCTTTATTTTGGTTTTAATAGACTTTTATAAAATTAAATTAATGATTGCTTATCCTATACAGGTAAAATTTTATGAAATTTGAATTGTGTACATCTTGACTTCAAACAATCCTCTTTAGAGGTATTTGTGGATTTTTGCATGGTAGCACAATTATTGCTGCTATTCCCCCATTGCATATAAGTGGTGTGCACCCCTTCTTATGTCCAGCTAGAAAACCAAAATATTTCTTCAGGCAGAACTAAATGTTGCTTCATAGCATTGTTAAATCACGTCCAGTTAATGATCCTCATTACTTTTATAAAAGTTTAATAGTCTTCACTATATGGTGAATATGTAACAGTAAGAACTGGGTGAAACCAAGCCTGAATTTTAGTCTAAAATTTTCCTGGTACTAGAGTTTGGTAATAATTATTTTAGCTAAAAGTGTAAAAAAGATGACTCTGGTCATTGTTTTTTTTTTCTTTTTACTTTCTATATCTTCCATGCTGTGTAGCTGTTAAGATTCTCAACATTTGCAAAAGAAGATTTATGTCAAAATTGCATTTATCTGTAGTCTTACAAGAAATCTCTTTGATAAGTAAGATTTTTTGGAAAATGCTTTCTGAAAAACACCTCTTGCTTCTTTTCTCTAAAAACTGCTGTGAATTTCAACTTGCTCCCATGTTTGCTATCACAGCAAGGAAATGTCCTCTGTAGAGGCTGCCTACAACGGTGCCACTCACATCTGATGCATTTCTTTGTCTTTTTGAGTCTGCAGTGGTTGTATATGGCCAAAAATAATGATGTTCAAATGACTCTGGCCAAGAAAATTGCCAGATGCTTGGAAATTTTTTCAAGAAAAAAAATGATCCTCCACTGAGTATGGATATAGGCCATATGTAACTTCTGGCAACATTCTGAAGTACTCTAGAGAAGGCAATACAAAACTAACACAGGGCCTTATCTTCTTCTGTGTTAAATTCCACCATATGGATGAAATAGACTCTTACAACAACGCTTTACTATCCTTCCCTTTTCTACATTTTCCCAAAGAATTTTATTTTATACCTCATATGTAATATAATTTTAGCACAGTACAAACCCTGGTGTTGCAAGTCAGATTAGGCTGTGAAGCCATTCATTATGCACTGCAGTAGGTGGCATGAAGAGGAACAGGTAATACTCTTGTATTATAGACTAAGGACAGTTTCATAGTGATAATTATTCTTCAAAGAGAAGATAGAAATGTAAAGGAAAATGCAGCTGTATGAACCCAAAAACATAGGCCATTCTTCTAAAAGATTATGCGATACGACTACCATATGGAAACCTTCTTATTCATGTGAAACCCTAATCACTGAGTGCCTTTGGTTAAAGTCAAGCAAGTGACATGGCAATGGAGATGTGAAATAAGAATCCAGAAAGAAATTTTACTAGAGACAATTAAAACCTGCAAATGTCCACTGGAATGTTTTATATAGTTCATAACAAAGATATATAGTATTAGAAATGTAAATCAAGAATCATGTGTCATGTTACTTATACCAAGGCAGAAGGAAAGAATACCAATGTAATACATAATGAGTGTACAATTTTAAAACAGTCAAGAATTCTACCACAATTCGGTGACACTTGGTAATTGAATTGGTCATAGAGCTGGTACTTGAGTGTGAGGATGAGGTGGCATGCTTGGGGACTTTGGCTGACAAGATAGAAAAGCCAGAGATGGATAACATGCCTCAACATAAAATGTTCTGAAAGTGAAATCATCTAACCATGTTTAGGGGTTTTGTTTCAGTGAGACATTCATGTTAGACAAATTTGATCATTATAAATGACACCAAGGTACATACTGGTGACTTCCAGGCAGACTTGACTCCCTTACCTAACATATATCAAAATTTCTGGATTCTCATGATTATTTTGCCTTGCACCATGACAGTAAGAGTTCTCTGTAACACTTCAAAAGGGTTCTTCTCTCTTCTCCATTGGTTTCTCATGATGTCCTTTCCAAATTCATTTCCCGTGTCATCTTAACTGTTCAAAGAACTTTATATTGAGTGACTGAAATTGTAATTTTCTGGAACGATGTCTGCTCTGAAATTCAGCAAAGGCCAATGGATAAGTGAGGCAGAATCAGTTTCACATGAAGAGAATTGTACAGGAAGAGGAAAAACAAATAATTTCAACAAAATTAACAATTATATTTTTGTTGTTTTTTTTTAAATATTGGAAAACCTTTTATCAGTTTTAGATGTATGTCTGTGCATACATATATGTTGAACATAGAGAGGAGCACTAACTCTAACTCCTAATTAGCGTATGCTCATCAGAAATTTTTCTAAACCTTTTCTTGGTTCTCGATAGTGGAGCAGAGGATCAGAAGAGAAGAAACCTATGACTCGGGTGTGTAGTGGTGTCTATTGTCCCCCTCCTTTTTTGCACATGGATCACAACACTATTATTAGGTGCTTGCTTCATGCACCGAATTATCTTTTATTAAAAAGATGTTTGAAAAAGAAAATGTATACAAATGCCTTCAAGTAAATCTCCAGGGTCTTTAAGATCTCCTGGAACCCTATCAATTGAATAAAGTTTGAGGAACTGTGTGTACATAATTGTTCTAAAGCTCTTTCTCCACATAACTCAGAATTAACACAAATGATGAAATTGCAGGTTTCTTTGATTTCCATGATTCTGGTAAGAACATTCTGAGACTTCAATGTACAAAATGAATGAGTCACCAGGCTGTTGTTCCCTAGAAACAAATTGAAATCATGTCCACTTAAAGATGAAATCTGGCATGCTTCGGGAAATGAAAGGTGGGAACATACAATCCATGTCTTGTGGCTCCACATCTCTGAGGTAGACTCCTGATGGATCCCAAATTGCAGTTTGAGTGAAAAGAAAATTTTACAAATAAGAAGTTCCAAATTACCCTCAGCTTGATTGCCTGGAATTATGCAGAACATCCTGGGTAATCTCCATTTAGGCTTGGCTTTAGGGTTTCAAATGATATGGCAGGGACCCCTTCTGACTCAAAAGCAACATGAACATTTAACACTCACCCAGGAGTTCTCTAAAGTTCACTGAGGCTGCCAATTTTCCCTCTGCGTGTTAACAAACTGAAAAAGCACGACAGAGAAAATCTTAAATTTGAAATAAGGCTGGGTGTTAGAATCTGTTGATTCCTGTACCTCCTACACTGGCTATTTTCGTGTGAAAGGGTGCATATCACGCCCCTCCTCAACTCCCACCTTATGAGTTGATTCTGCCAGCAGGATTTTCTTAGCACACATGAAGATGAACCCAGAAAATATGTCAAACTTACTTTTAAGTAGTTTCCCTTACTTTAAGAACAATACAATGCGGTTGGGGAGGTGATTTACTGATTAAAGCACTTACTATGCAAACAATGTTAAGACTTGGATATGCATGCACAGATACCTCCTAAGTGCCCAACATGTGGAATGCTGACCCACCTATGATGTCTTCCAGGGAAAAGTGATGACACAGGATCCATGAAGAATCTAGAGAGTAAGACTAGCTAGCCATATCTGTTGCTCTAGATTTGATTGTCATACCCTGCTTGAATGTATAACTTGGAGGAGCAATTAAAGGTGGTTTCTGATATAAACCTTGAGCTTCGACATCCACTAACATGGACATTATTGCATGTGCACCCACCAATATGTGTCCATAAGTTGACACAGGTGAATAAGGTGAGAATATTCATAACAGACACATGCACACACAGAGGCACACACAAACACATACACAGACATGCACACACAGAGAAAGATAGGGCTGTCTTGACTTCTGTACACTGTTCAAATGGGATCAAAGTTGAAAATATTGTGCTTACCATTTTCTTCTGGAAGTAGGTTTCTATAACTCTGACTGGCCTTGAATATTGTCATGTAGCCAAAGATGATGTTAACCTTCAAATCCTCCTCATTTATCCTGGGCAAGCAACACTGCTGTTTCCGTTGCCTTTATGTGCTGTGATAAAACACCATGAACGAGACAACTTATAAAATAAAGCAGGTAATTTGTGATTTTTAGACCCAGAGAGTCCAAGTCCATAATCATCATGGTAGGGAGAATGGCAGCAGGCATGCAGGCAAAGTATTTGAGTAGTACCTGAGAGCTTACATCTTGATTCACAAATATGAGATAGAGAAAATACATGGGAATGACACAAAGAGTGTTGAAATTCCAAAGTCTTCCTCCTTGATTCATTTTCTATAACAAAACCATATCTCATAACCCTACCAATAGAGTTTCACCACCTGGGGACTACATATGCCAAAATATGTGCCTATGGAAGCAAGTCTCATTCAAATCATCATACAAAAGATGATGATTAACTTCTAATTCTCCTCATTTCTGTTGTGCAAGAAACTCTATGCACTGAGCTACATTCTTGGCCCCATAATAATAATTATAAGTCTTTAAACTGAAACACTGACTAAGCTCTCTTAATGGGTCAAACATCAAGTCTAAGGTATCTCCTATTCCATGTCAGCCAGACTCTAGGTGTACAATTAGATATTGAGTACCTCCATATTTCCAATTTCCTATCTATAAAAGAATAGTCATGAAAGCTATTGCTGAAGTGATCCACTACTATATGAAAGCCTGACAATATCAATGTAAAATTCAATTTGAAGCTCAAAGTGGATATAATCCCAATATGGTAGTATAAAAAAGGGAATCTTTAAGAGATCATTAGTTCGTAAAGTCTCCATTATTATGGGTAGAATTTGTGTCCTTATAAAAGGAGCTGTAGGGAGCACTGAGGTTCTTCCCACCATTGGGATATTCGATCACATGAATATCCCAAGTTGATACTGGTGACAAAATATACCCTTTCTAGACACTGTATCCCTGGCGACTTAATTTTGGACTTTCAGTCTCAAGATTTGTCAGAAATAAGTCTATGTTTCAAAGCTACCTCTTATATTGTATTTTTTAAAACAGACAAAATAGACTAAGGCACCTATTTTGTACCCTGAATTTCTGAATACATCATTTAGATCTAAGATTTTATCACCTGGTAATGGGATAAAGGCTTAAAACCTTTCCTTGCTGCAAGCTGTAGACTGCCTCTTTTTTAAGATTGTTTTCATTGCCTTGCCTATTCAGCACAGGAACTGGTGGTTCCTGGGAAGGTGTAATTCCTCACTGCGTTTAATTGCGTGTGACACATACACATTTCTAACTGCATTATGCTGTGTTGCAATTGTTTCCTTACTTTTCAGTCTCTCCCAGCAAACTCAATGGGAATAGTTCATTCCCACTGCTTTCATTGTGTAAATTCCCTGATTATGGTTTGAAAACAGCAGTGGATGAAAGTGTTCAACAGGAACTCCCAGAGACTTGTTAAAACAGAGGTTACTGTGGCTCCTCCATAGTTTGTCTGCCTTAGCATGTCTGACATAATCTGGTCAACTTCATTTCTAACCAGATTCAATACAAACCTGAAACTACTCATGTAGATATTTTAAAACCCTGATTTTCCTAAGAATTCAGTGGGCTTCTTATAAACATAAATTAACATGAAATCATTAAAACCGAACACATCCACTGCCAGGTGATTTTGATGGAGATAAAGTACTGGGTTACTATAATTACGTATTTGCGACATGTGTGCATGTGTGAACATGGTGTTCCTCACAGGATTTGTTTATAATCAATTTATTTTTTAAACAATCATCCCAAATGTAATGTTTTAACAGGTATTTAGTAGTAAGTGTATTTAATAGGAAATGTAAGCTGGATTTGGTTGCAATGTTGTCATTTCACCTCGAGTGCAATCCTCAAAAATTTCAGAGGACCAAAAGCAAACATTGAAACACAGATTCCTATCAGCCTCCCTCACAGTAATCTGTAAGTTCATAACATAACAAAAAAAGCTTCCTTGTGTCTGTCCTTCGTTTATCATAGAAGCTCAACAAGACAAAGTTAGCATGATGCTAATAAACACCAAGTGTTTAATACATATCCAAACTATGTCAGTTTCGTTATTTGATTTTTTTCTGAGGCCTTGGTACTTTCAAAAAAGTAGTTTAGTTTGGAAATAAAAGTTAATAATGATAGCCATATTTTATATCTAGAAGAAGGCAAAGACCAAACACCTGAATTCATTGCTTTAAAATATATTTCAAAGGGGAAAAAAAGATTATCCAAAGACCTATAAAGAAGGCTGCTAAGGACAAATACATGAGCATTGTAAAAATGTCCAGTTTCAGGGCATTTTAGAGAGGGCTCTAGTAGAACAACTTCTCCGATAAATAATGCTGGCAATCAACTCAATGGGATTTGATACTTCTGTTTGATGAAGCTGTCAGTGGTTGCCTTCCCCTGGGGGCCTAGATGAGCAACTCCAAGCCATCATCTTGAAAAACCCCTGCTATTTCTTATCTATTAACAACTGCAGTTTTTTTCTTATGTCCAAATGTACAAACAATTCCTAGATTCTCATGTATTAGTCCTAGGAGCCAAGACAGGGAGAGAGTGACAAGGTGAATTTGGCTCCTTTCTAAGCAGAAAGAAATGTTCTGGTGAGGATGATTTTCTATGGACTCCACAGTGTCAGAAGCCCTGATACTGTAGTTGCCAATTAATTTCTACTCAAATCAACCCTGCAGCAGCCACATACATTCCTTGCTAATTGCCCAAAGTTCTGGGATTCCAAATCAAAGACATACACAGGCAGCTTTATATTTTAATATGCCTTAAACAGCTCAATGTCTGGGCCACTTCCAAATCTCCACATGGCTAACACCTCCCCTTTAGTAAGTTATTACTTACTAAAATCTATATCCTGTCATTGTTGCCCCCAAACCCAGTTTGGAGACCTCCTGGGGTTTCTCTTCCCAGCTCTTACATGATTGCTATGCTCTCTCTTGAGTAGCTCCCAGGCCTGGCAGCTACTCCTTTTCCAGCATGGTGGCTCTGTCTCTTCTTTCCTTGCCTGGTCCCCTTGTCTGAGAATGCTAAAGTCCTGGCTTTGTCTCTTTGCCCTGCCAATGGCTTCTAACAACTTTATTTACCAATCAAAACCAACTGGGACAGGGGCCCTAAGTGTCATACATGCAGATTCTCCTTCAGTTTGGGAGACACGATTAACATAACACAAGCTTTAGACCAAAACCACAGTACCCTGGTTCTGCATTTGCCTTTGTTAGTTTTATCACCATTAAATTGTGTTATTGTGTACCCATAAGACCTAGCTAAACTTAAGTGCCAGGGGCCTTTCCCAGCTGCTGATAGGGTGGTCAAATTGGTGATAAGGTATCATTAAAGCTCTGATTGACTATTGACTAGCAATTAGATTGCCTCTTTTTTTAAATTTATTTTTTTAAATCAAATCGTAATTTTTACTTATTCACACAGGGGTTATAAACACAAAAAGGCAGGACATGGGGAAGGGGATGACACTGGAGCATGGGTGTTGAGGGGGAGTACAGGTATCTTTCAGAACAGGGTATCGGCTGCAGAAGGAAGACAAACTAATGCTTCTCCAAGAAGTACAGATTATATCATTTGCCTCTGGACTTGTGTTTGAGTTTTGATTTCTTGTCTAGGCTACGAGTTTAGTCACAATTAGAACGTACAGATGAAACAAATTATATTTTTATTATTAGCTCTATAATTCCGATCCAAAGAGTCTAAAGAATGTCTCAGCCAAAGCAAACACTCCTTTTATACGATAGCCTGCTTTTAGACCTGGCAAGTTTTGCAGGTTTCCCCCAAACCTCCCACCTCCATTAATTCCTTTCTTTATTTACTTTACAGTCTAATCACAGCCCCTTTTCCTTCCACCTCTCCCAGTCCCACCCTAACAACTGCTTCCATTATCTCCCCTTTCCTTCTCCTTCTCCAGTCATTGTTACCTACTCATGTTGGTACATCAAGTCACAGTATGACTAAGTCTATCCTCTCCCACTGAGGCTGGACAAGTCAGCCCAGTTATAGGAAAAGTATCCAAAGGTCCACAACAAAGTCAGAGACAGCTCCTCCTCTAATTCTTAGAGGACCACCCCAAAAGAACAAGCTACAGATATGCTATAAATGTGTACGTGTCCAAGGTCCAGCCTACACATGCTCTTTAGTTGGTAGTTCAGTCTCTGTGAGCCCCTATAGGCTCAGGTTAGGTTACTCAATAGGTCTTCTTGTGGTGTCCTTGACAACTCAGACTCCCTCATTCCTTCTCCTGACTATTATAAAAGCCTTCCAAGGCCTCACCTATTGTTCGGTATTGTTTGGCTGTAGGTCTCTGCATCTGTTTCCACCCTGGATGAAGCCTTTCAGAAGAAACTATTCTATGGTCCTGTCTACAAGCATTTACAGCTTTAAATCTCTCCAGGAAAACAAAACAAAACAAAAACTACTTCAACTGACCTTTTGGGGAATAGCAAATATGATTACCTAATTCCTTTCACTATAATGTTTCAATATTTATGCTTCAAAGTAGAAAAAGATTGTTTTAGTCAATCTATCTTATTTACTGTGTTTTATTCTTTCAGGAGTATATGCTGTGAAATTCTTATCTTTCGACTACATTTTTAGTGATTTCTAAGCATGTTGTAAAAAGAGAACTTGAGTCTGTTACTTATTATCCTGGGCACTCAGAGTTTGTCTGTTTGCCAGTTATATTATTTGAGTTTGCTTAGGGGTGATACCAAGAAGATTCTTAGAGTGATAGACTCACTTATAAATTCTTGGCTTAACAATCTTTGGGGCATAAGAAAGAATTCCAAATATGGCCAGATAAAGGTTTGTTTCCCCTAAAACAGAAGTGATAGTTAAGTTTATGATTTTCCTAATAACAGAAAAAGAACCATACTGAAGTCCCCAAGAATATAAGCCAAAACCTAAAAGTGAGAGATAGAATGACAGCAGTCAGAGCGTTTGACTCAGCTTCACTGGACCTGTGTCAAACAGCTGTGCTAGCTTCATAACTTTTGCCGTTCCTAGTGGATATGGCTGTGCCACTAGAGTGCTTCTGATATCAGATAACAATAACCGTTTCCATGTTTTGGCATTGGTTAATTAATTTCATTACATAAACCTTATCCATTAGTTGTAGCTATTTTGTTGCTATTGCTATCATTGTTTTGACTATACATATGTATAGTATAGAAAACATTGTAAAAGTTCAATATATGCATAAAATGTTTCTAATAAAATTAATATGATTAAAATCTTCATATTTTAATTGATCTATGAGAATGCATGTGTGTGTGTGTGTTTGTGTGTGTGTGTGTGTTTAGAGCCATCAAACATTTCTTCTAGTTCTTCATGACATATATTAGATTGTCATGAACTGTTGTCATTCTACTACACACTAGAAATAATGTATATCTATGTATACCTTGTTGCAATCAACCGCCCTTTGTCTTCCTTCCCCAATCCTCTTTCTAGCCATTGATCATCACTATTTTCTTGCATTTTCTGAAGTGCTGTTTGTTAAGTTTTCACTACGAAGGAGGCATCACTCCTTGTACTTTGTTATGAGCATGGAGCACGAGTCTTTCGAACATCAGGCAAGTCTCTCTGAATTGTGACTTGAAACAACCTTAGTCAGCTTTGTACCTTAACGGATTCTTCGTCTGTTTTACTATCCTTCTGATTCCGTTTATATGTTCTGTTCAAGTGTTTTTGATACATCCTTCATGTAGAGCACTTCTAATCTAACACTTGAAATCACAAGACAAGTCTTCCAGGAAATCCTTACTGGACAAACCTGACCTATGTCAAGAACCTTAACAAAATCTTATTTTGCCATCATAGTAGCTGCATGTCTTCTTTATGCAATTGCAGGTATATTTTCATTTTATAATCAATAAAGACTCATTGCTGCTTTAGATTAATGTTTTGATTTATGCTCTCACTTTATGCTTCATAAGAAACCTAAATATCCAATAAAAAAAGAAAAACAAATGAGATAATGGAAAAAAAATGATGAGTAGGAAAATGCCCATTCCTAAAGTACAAGTAGTTTATGTTTTTGAGGAATTAAATTCATTTACTGAAAAAAAAAAGAAATCTATAAAGTAATCATTATCCTCTTACTCTCAATGATCACTTCTTAAGAAGTCAAAGATGTTCACTAAAGAAGATCTCTGTCCCTGCATGTTCTATATGAGCTCCACGACTTAAAACTCTAGTCATTATGCTTACAGTCCATGTTCTTTCTAACTGGCAACAATAGAGTAAACTAATTAAACTATAACTTAAAAATAGGCACGGCATCCCCTTGCTCCTCATTACCCAGTTGCAGTCTGTCTGGAAAGCTGGTCCTAGAAGCATGACAGTGGGTGACCTGGTCCTCACTCTTACCAGGTACAGCACTAGGGAGAGTGGGCCCTACGGCTGGCCTGGGTACCACAATTGAACTGACCCTGGTTTGGGTGGAGATGAGCTAGCCAAGAGGACACAGGAGAGCTGGTTCTGCCACTGTGAGATGTTGTGATTGCAGGGGTGATGTCATCTCCCTTCACCCCACCACCTGTGGTAGTCAGGAGAGCTGATCCCAAGGACAAAAGAGCAGGAAATCTTCCCTTGCCTCCTCACTGGCTGCAGCTTTAGGGAGAATGGGCCCTGTACCTCACCTGGGCAACACATTAGAGCTGATCCTGATGGCAGCAGAGGCAAGCCATCCCTGAGAATGTGAGAATGTGAGATCTGGCCCAGCCCCTTGCAGGTTGCAGCGCTTGGGAGAGTAGTTCCCTTCCCTGACTAGGCAGCAGAGTAGACCTGGCTCTGGAGGCATGGGTGAGGATGAGCTATCCCGGGGACAGGAGAGCAGGAGATCGGACCCTGTCTCTTTTCAATGTCAGCACTGAGTGGCCTAGCCGGAGCCATGCTGAAGAGAGAACCAATTCTCTGCTCAGTTTAGCTACCACCTAGGCCATGATCTAAGGCTCTATGTTGGTCCAGCCCAAAATCTATATTATCTGCCAATGGTTGTGACCTGTGAAACAGCCAGCTCTGCTGTTCCATAGATGCAGGACAACTACAAGGTAACTGGGTGGAATCTTGATAAGGATCCAATCAATATTGATGTACAATGTTATGTACAGTGAAATCTAATATTGATGGTGTCACAGAAGCCAGAGATCAGACCAATGAGTTATCGCAAATTATCATTTTTAGTGAAGATTTGTGGAAAGAGGAATATGCTGTGGGACACATTGTGGCATCCTTCAGCTTCCATAATGGGAAGTTTCCTAAGCTTTCTTTGTTGGTGGTGTTATTGTTTATGTGATTTTTTTTTTAATTTTTGTAGGGAGTTTGCAAGGACAAAGGGCAAATATGAGGGTATGTGGAGATGAGTGGGACTGGGGTACACAAGTGAAACTCACAAAGAATCAATACAAGTTTACTGAAAAAAATAATAATCAAAGAGCTGGAAAAGAAGGAATGAGGCAAACACTTGCATGGGCTTCTGGCAGATTATAAGTTAATGTAACTTTTCTGGAATTTAGTTTAATCTTTTAAAAAACTGGACTAAAGCATAACTAGCTTATAATAAATCTAAAATTTGGGCACAGATTTTGCTTAGAAAAAAAATCTATATATGGAACTGAGGAAGGAATCCCGAACATCTGTATTTAAAATGAACAACAACAACAAAATAAAACAATTACAAAAACCCTGTAAGTATTTCTGGTTGAACATATGTTTTGTACAGTGAAATCACATTGATCCTAGATTCCCTGAAGGCATGTCAGGAGAAGTAAACATAGAACTTATCCCAGCCTCTGTCTTTTGTGCTATTGCTTGAAGGAATATTAGATGGAAAAAAAAGGAAAGAAAGAAAAGACAAACAAAGGTAATGGCCTTGGAGCTAAACAAATTAAATCAGTTTATCAGAATCATCAGCATAGTACAATTGGAACTGGTAGAGTGTGACCTTGGATGCTTGTTGTTTGTTCAAACTCTCCAGGCTTTGCTTGAATGTTTGAAAACTGGACATTGTGATGATATCAACACGATAAAGTTGCTATAATTTTTGAATTCAGTTATAATTATATAATACATAGCAAAATATCTGTTGCATATTAAATTCTCAGTAGAGATATTGTCAAGAATTATCACAGAGATACCTGTCAGGCGCTCTCATCTCCAGTAGTCACAATGTGAAGATATCTACATCACTCAGAAGATGGTGTGTAGGATTTAAACGGTGCTGAATCCATTTACATTGTCAATGATGTCCACGTCGTAGGTATGCTGGTACAGTTACACATTGACAGAATGTCATGGTGAAAATGAATTTCTGCTTCTATTTTAATAAACCACTTATCTCAAGGGACAAGGATGTTTGATTTCTGCCTTGGCCTGTTGGAACTTCTTATTATAAAAAGAGATAAGTATCACAGAGGATAAGCCTAAGGGAAAACATAGTGCCATATTATCTATAAATAGACTTGCTCTTTTTTACCTGTAGGATATATCACTGAGAACATCAGCAATTTGGGCCTCATGGAAGTTTTCCTTCTTCAGTAATAATCATACGATTCAAACACTGCATGTAAAACATAGAGCATCCCATACAGTTGAATAAATGGAGATAGGGACGTTAAACACTTAACACATTTGACTTTCCTTCTTGTTAATTTTCTCAAAGTGTTCATGTGTTGGATACCTTGGAAGGGATGTTGCTACAATCTATACAGAACAGACTTGTTGGTAGGACTCTTGTGGAATGACAGAGAAGAAATCATGTATGGACAATCAAAAGAAATCTTGGATCATGATGAAGATCAATTGGAATATCTGGCAATCTAGTAAGTAAGATTGTATCAAAGTTTGTCCAGAAAAGGAATACTATATTTATTGACAATAGTAATATTCTTGAGCAAATACCATCTTCTATGATTTGAAGGAAGTATTATAAGTGTCATCTAGGCTAGGAAGCTGTGAAAACAGAGCTGAAAGTATTGTATGTAGAAGTCATCAGCTATCATATTTCTTACTAATGGTTGTTAATTATTTTCCTGTAAAGGTATCTAAATTGCAAATCTCATTACTTCACATGACTGTGGTGATTCCCAGCATCATCTGTATGTGTGTGAAACCTCAGAAATGAGCTTGGTTTTCTGGTGGCAAGTTTAGCTCATGAGGTGAAGGAAACTTCCTTCTCTTCTCATCTTAAAATTATAACCGTTATAACCACAATGTTGGTGATCAATTTTTCCCAAGTGTGTTTTTTTTCTGTAATTTTTTTCTACCAGAAGACATTAATTTATTAATACTTAATACTGTGATAAAACCTTCTGTTGAAAAGTCACTTCAGAGAGAATTTATTTTGTCTTAACATTCTGGAAGGTTATCCATAATGAAGGGAAAGTCATGACAGCAGGTTGTAGGCACAAAATATTAGCTAATTCCATCTCAAACTGCACACATGAAGTAGATAGAACAGGAAGTTCGGCAAGGCTACAAAATCTAAGAGCTCACTCTCACTGATGAACTTCCTCCAGCAAAACTCACATGTCTTACATGTTCTGTAACATCCTCAAAGAACATCACTAACTGTGAACCAAGTATTCAAATGAATCTGAACATGGGACACATAATGAAAACACAATTAGCTTTGTGCATGTGTGTGTGTGTGTGTAAGAGAGAAAGAGCAAGAGAATACTATTAAAACAGAAACTACAATCATAAATTTTATATGTTATAAAGCTGAACTTAACTAGAAAATAAAATAAAATTACGTACCCCAAATTCTTTTGTAACTCTTATTGATTTATTTTTGCCTGGTTTCTGGGGTTATATTTCCCCCAGAGCTTAGGCATGCACGAAGCAATGAAAGAAAGCTGTGGTGAATTATATAATTTGGAGTAATAAATTCAAGTCGTCTGTTAATACAAACTCTTCCAATTAAGTTGTATATTTAATCATCTGAATACTTTCTTGAAATGAAACATTTAAGCCCCTTTTCTCTAACAAAGACGTAATTTTTCTCAGTAGTCCACTGGAGCCTGAACATTGAAATCTATGGAGCCATTCAGTCACAAATTCAACAAGAAGAGAGACAAATTTTTCCACATAGTTTCATTTAATGAACTAAGCCCATTTGAGAAATGCAGGGTGAAAGTAGTAAGTTATATTGAAGCTTGCATATATCAGCAGAGTTTATAGCCTTTCTAATTTGAAAATTTTTCATGTTCAAAGAATTATAGTTAAACTTATACTGGAGTCAAGAAAAACAGTATTTAATCTAGCACATACCATATTACCTAAATAAACACTGGAATGAATCAGTCAGTATTCAACAGTTTATTCAACACATATTATATTCCATTTATAACCTCAGAGATCTATAAGCATGTATATTTATATGTAAATATACTAAAATAATTATGTGCTATAATTTGATTCACAAAACTCAGTGGCTACTTAACTAAAATTTAACTAAAATCGAATTGTTCCCATTACTTAGAAACTTTTCAATAAAATGCCACTAGAAATAAAAGAATCTTTTTTTCAAAATACAGCACTATAAAATATAAAAAATATTAAAATATCTTTGAAAAATCACCATGAGTTATGGTATACAGGTACTCACTTGAGAAATAATGAAAATGACTAACCCAAAGGGAGGCATTGAAAGCAAAGTGAAAACCAGTTCCGTATTCTACAGCACTGAATCAGGTAAGATCCAGATTAAAAAAAAGAGAATCAGATAATGATGATGATGGATATTTGGTACACAGGGAATTACGTGCCCTCTGCTGGGAGTTGGAAGAAGAAAAGAGAACCATAAAACTTGGAAAATGGTTGTGACTTATGCAGCACCCAACACACAAACGCTTTGTATAAGCCGTGGACAGTCATTGGTAAATGGTCATTTCGATGAAGCTTAGTCATAGTTAGGGAACTCCTGTGCTTCAGCTTTCGTGAATTATTACCAAATAGGATGGGGGGTGTGGCTTTTTAGTAGGACAGTTGCATTTAACTTCTCTACATTCCTATAACTTACCCAAATAAAAATTTGGTTCACCAAGTAAACATGAATGGAATTATTGTTTTGGTCTATTGTCAGCATATTCTCTTGGATGAACAGACATGTGGCCACAGCTCTCCATTAAGATAATTCTTTCCATGTATTCATTCATGGATCCTACCAGAAGTAGTGATAGACATACATTAATTCATGTCTCCTATTATAAGAAGTAATAACCATTGTTACCCACACACGTTCAATGATTTGGACTCCCCAAAGCCTTTTTATAGATATCTTCTCAGTTTGCCTGGAAAATCCACATTACAAGACCCCTAATCACTGAGCACTTGAAATATACATTTTGCTAACCAGATGAGTATATGATTGAAAGAAGAAACATATTCTTACACCCAAACAGGGAATGGACTATTATAAGTTGTAAACAACACACACACACACACACACACACACACACACACTTCAACTCTATAAGTGAAAAGATATCTGACATCGAAAGTTTAATTTTCAATTATAATTTACAAATGACAAAATTCAGGGAGGTATAAAATGAGATATTTTACAATATTTTAATTTTAATTAAAATTTTAAATTATGAATAATTAAATCTAATTTTTTTACTTATCTATTGAGACACTGTCTCAGAAGGCATGTTAGGCCAGCCTAGATTCATTATATACCCCCAAACTTGAGATCTGACAATGAATGTGTGCCCTTTCTGATACCCTTTGCTACACAGTTATAGGTCTGAGTCAGCACATCAACAGAGAACATATATACATATGACATACAGTTTTGAAATCAATTGCCCCAAATATAGAAAATCATGGTCTTAAAGACTGAACTGATGCCTGAACATCTGAACTGATCAGAGAGAAAAAGGTATGAGAACGCAGGAGAAGAACACATACTAGCTTTGTTGTAGGAGGCAATGGGACATTGGTGTGAAATGATGATTTATGGGACTAGCCACCTCTTTTTCAGGTCCTGTAAAATCCAATGCTCTGGCCATCATCATCTTAGAACACAGAGCTGGTTTTATCTCTCGCCAATGATACATACACTTAGAAGTTGAGCTGGAACTTGAGAACACTCTAGTTAAGAAAGAGAATGGGCCTGTGTAATTAGTAACTGAGTTTATAGCCAAAGAAAATCCACATCTCATATTTCTATCATGGCATAATCATCTTTGAAAAGAATTATTTCTGCCCACAAAGACATCTGAAGCAGCACAAACGTCTGTGAATTTTTTTTTATTTCATGCAAATATACTTTTCTTTCTTTTATAAAATCTGTTCCCATCTGTTCTTTCAAAGAGTGTTCTGTTACGATAAATAGTTAGGGATGGACACCTTGTCATTTGTGTTTTCAATAAATAACATTAGGAACGGCTTACTCTTTGAAGGTCTTACAGCTTTATTTTTTTTATTAATATTGAATCTCATAGAAATGTCCATAATGACACAGAAGCATTGTGGATGTGATTGTGAATAAACTAGTAATCTAGAGATGATAGATCCAAGCTTGTCACCTTGAAAGTGGGTTTGAGTTTTGGTCTTAACACTATTTGATATGGTAAACGGCCATACTACATGTCAGCCATTCTCTGCTGAGCATTTGTATTAATTAAAACAGTCTTCCTACCAATCAAACTCCTTACAAATGCATGTATCAAAAAAATTATTCATCTATAAAAAGGCTAGTATCAAATTAGAACATTTCCCTAGATATCACACACACAAAAAATGGTACTGTCAAACAGATGTAAATGATCTCATTGAGTACCTGAACAGAGTAGAGGTCTACACACAATGCTTATCATAGTCTCCTCATGTTAACCCTCTCCCAAATTTCTGACCAAGTGGAGAGCTCTGCCTGTTACAGGAAAATGTAATATTCCATTTTCTCTTATTACCTGTACCTTGTGATGACTGGCCTTCCAGTAAACTCTTTCTTCTGTAAGTTGTCTTTTTCATGATACGTTAGCACTATCTTAGTAAAGCAATAAAACGTAACTGTGACAAGTTGCTACGGCACTTACCCATCAGTGTTGTTGAATTTACTTATTAACAGAAGTACAGGACTAAGAACAACGTCTGCTACAAAGTAAGCATTACTTAATAGATGCTCTTTTGTTCTAGTCAACTTTATCCTCAGAAATGAATAAAAGAGATATCAAAATGAATGCAACCTATTCTTATCTTTCCTTTCATCTCAGAGATTACAATGGAAGAGAGGGAATGCTTCTTTAACATTCACTACTTCTGTCACCAGCTGTTCCTCTGTTAGAAAGGTCTCTGGTGGCATTTGCTATGAGCTCTTTTTAACCCCAGAAGGTGTTTGCCATCTGCTGCCTTGGGCTTCTGAAACTGCTCTTGCCCTGCTTTTCTCCCCTTTTCTCCTCTTCCTTGTCAGCTGGTGCCTTTGGACTCCAGGTTGAATTCGATGTCAGTCACTTTAACAATATTGCTTGCTGCTGGAGGCTGTTCTTTGAGCCTCCTCCAGCAAACTCATGATGTTCATCTGTGTAGAGAGAAGTCTGTGCAAATAATTCACAGCACTTGGCTTTTTCCAAGCACTGGTGAGTGGCATTGTACATCTCTATTCCAGAATCCTATATGAGAAAGTTGATATTGTCTAAATTGAGAGGCAAGTACAGCTTCTGTGGTACTGTGTTTCTTTTAAAGTATTGTAAATCAGTGTGGGGACTTCACCTCAGTGACACCAAAATAAACTAAATCTCATATTTACTTTCCCCATGATTCTACAGGAATGTTGCCCTGTTGGAGTTACCATTGCCACAGATGAACCTACATTTAGCTGCAGTTGTTAATAATTTCAAGTTATGGATTGATTATTTTATGAGTAATTTAATAATAAATTCATGAATATTTATTCAATGCTAAATATGAGTCAATGCATCTTGTTTTGATATTCTGCTACATCTTTAGTATATACAGGTATTCCTTGTTCTTTCAAAGGGCTTTTGTTTCCATTGGAAAGAACAGGCATTAATTAGTGTGTGCACAAAAAAAACCTTATAAATTGAGATAAGTTCATCAACATAAAGAACACATGATGTGAACACTGGGACTAAGGGTGTCTATACATAAGAAGAATACAGAAAACATTTTAATAAAGTTATATGGTAAGAAATACATGCAGCTGAGCATGAATTTAAAACATGCAAGAAAAAGTAATTCAAACCAAGTAGAATGATGTCCATAGGCAAAAAATCCTAGCTGTTGAAAGGGACATAGTCTCTTCTTAGATCTGAAATAAAGTACAAAAAAAAATCAGTAAAATCAAACAAACTTGAGGGCAAAGGTTAAGGGAGAATGACTACAAAGACAGTATTGCCGTTTAAATCCACATTAAACCAACACTTCAATTCCTATTTGACTACTAGTTCTTTTAGTGAGTTCTTTATGCAACAGAATCTTGGTGGACAAAGTTCTTTAATGCTAATACAACCATAGACCACTGTCTATATCTGTGTCTCCACCTTTTTCTGCCTCCTCCTATTCTCAGTGAAAGTGCTTCTGGGTCGGTACTTCTACGACATATTTCATTCTATTTCTTGGATCACTAGATATTGCCTGTATTATAGTTTTAGAAGGTTGTTTCTAACCTGGCCACAAAGTAAACCTTATTACTCTCTTGATGGACAGTCTCAGGGTACTTTTGTTAACAATTTCATCCTTTTCTCTGTAATATTTCACAGACGTTAGCTTCTCATTGTCAGTTTGGACACCATAATACCATGCTACAACTTCACCACACTGCCTCCAAGGAATAATAGCAAAAGTCATTGGTTATTTTTCAGAATTGTATAAACATTGAGTTTATATTCATGTTACAATGTTTCATTAAATTGATATATGGGGATTATATATTTTATTTGAAAGTATCCACAGTGTCTTATCTCATAGGTATTTTACTATTTTAAAATAAGATAGTTAAAGGCTGGGGAAATGAAGAAGTTGTTGACTTGATATGAGGAAAATTGAGAAAATATCTGCCACTTAATTAAAAGATTATGAGCCGGGCGGTGGTGGTGCACGCCTTTAATCCCAGCACTTGGGAGGCAGAGGCAGGCAGATTTCTGAGTTCAAGAGTTCGAGGCTAGCCTGGTCTACCAAGTGAGTTCCAGGACAGCCAGGGCTACACAGAGAAACCCTGTCTCGAAAAAAAAAAAGATTATAGACTGACTGTGTAAACATATAAAATGTAACCTCAGACACATCAAAATCCAGTAATGCTCATTAAGGAATGAATACAATCACCTCCTCTTTGATTATTTTGACCAAGAGGGAGTCAAAGTTTGAATTCTCCACTTTCTTTTGTTGTGTATTCTGTGTGGCCATAAGTTTTAGGTTTTTGGCTTGTCTATGAGAATTTGTCTGCTGTGTGTCTGTCTATGCCTTCCTGATATCTGACTGTCCCGTTGCCTGTGTGCTGTGAAACTGTCTCAATGTTACTGTGCGACTGTCTCTTATTCCTAACAAAGGGATTTGTTTCATATTTATTGAACAGCAAAGTAAGAATTACAAGGGAAGGAATGAAGGAGACTTTACTGAATATTGAATAGCATACTTACAATGTATTAATTTACTTACTTCAACTGACCCTATCTGTCTCCAAAGTTCTCAGTACGACGTCATACTGTTTACCAAGCAATATAAATATACTGCTTGCAACACTTATTACAAGTATTTTTTTGTACAAAATTGCTTTCAAGTTGTTTACTCTTTTCCTCAAAGAACTATCACGACATACACATATTCACGTATTGTTATCTGTGTCTGGGACGTGGAATAATACATGACATAAGATCAAAGCAATATATTAACCTATGTTTCAAACACCTATTAAATCTAACTTAAGTAAGGTTGAATTTTACTCTCTGCTCTTAAAGGGGGGGGGGTGCATACATAGCAGAATATCAGACTAATTGCGTAGTCTTAAAGGAAGTTCAAGTGATAAAAATTAAACATCACATAGCAAAAGTAGAAGCATCTTATAATAATAATAAGAAAAGGATCGCAAATTCAGGTAAAAAGTCAGAGGCAAACCTGACTCACATTTTTAGGTGTCTCACAAGAAGATCAAGAGACACAACTGTAACACATAAGCAGAGGGGGTCTGTCAGACCCATACAGGTTCCCTGACTCTCAGTTCATTTTTTTTTAAATCCCCTATGGGCCTAAGTTATTTGATTTGGTGGGTTTTCTGTGAGGGAAGTGTCTAGTCTTACTGCAACTTGATATGTCTTGTTTGGTTGATATTTCTGGCCATCTTTGCCTTTTCTGGAGGAAAATGTAGGAGGCAGGAATAAAGGGGACACAGAAGAGAGAAGGGAGGGGAACTGTGGTCAGAATATAAGAGAAGAATAAATAATAATTTTAAAAAGGTAAACTAAAGAATATAAAGAAAACAGTATTTTTTAGCTGGATGGTGGCGGTGCATGCCTTTAATCCCAGCACTTGGGAGGCAGAGACAGGCAGATTTCTGAGTTCGAGGCCAGCCTTGTCTACAGAGTGTGTTGCAGGACAGCCAGGGCTACACAGAGAAACCCTGTCTCAAAAAAAAAAAAAACGTAAAACAAAACAAAAAGAAAACTGCATATTTGAGAATTCTTTTATTAACAGTATAGATTGATTTTGTTAGTTAATGTCATAGAATAATTACCTGGGAAGGCTTTTTCATGGATAAACTGTTTAGATTCTATCAGCTTCAGGGTACTCCTGTGGGGAATTTTAAGATTGAGTTAATTGAGATAGTAGCAACTTTCTCTTTGAGCATGGGCAACACTGTACATGGGCTCAGTGAGGAGGGAGTGAGCCAAGCACACATGTGCATGCATTCATTCCTTCTCTGTGCTTAAATGCAGATATGATGAGCTGCTTCAAGTTCTGTCCACTTTGATCTCCTGAAGTGATTGAGTGTAACCTGGAATTGTGAATTAGAATAAAGGATTTCACCCACATGTTGCTTTCCTCATGCTGTTTTATCAGTAAAGAAAACAAAGACACCTAATAACTGACTATAGCCTTTAGTGCTGGTTAGGTTGGCTTAGGACTTAATGCTTTGTGGTGCATATGACACTGTTATGAAGGCCTTTTGAGAGAACATAAAAGCGAATGAATACCTGACAGATAGCTATTGCTCATGCCTATCATCTTAACCCAGCTACAGATATATTTGTGTTTAGTGTTTTGACATTCACCACCTCAAACAGAAACAATTTATACTTGAACTTAAGATGATAAAGTATAATATTCCATTCCTTTCACTATACCTTGGTTGATCATAAAACATGATTTTTTTTTCGTAACTGAATATATCATCAGAAAATGGTTTTTCTTAAACGTAAGTGCCATCAATGCCTGTAGATTCTGCCTCGGAAGCAATTCTCATTGCTTTCAGACTCCATCGGGTTTCATATTCAGCCAGTCAAAGTCAAAGACACCCTTGGAATTGGATATGGTGGCATAAGCTTTTAAACCTAGCATTGACAAGGGAGAATCACACAGATCTCTGTGAGACAATTCTAATCTGCAAAGCAATATCCAAGTCAGCCCAAGGAATTTGAATACCAACTTCGAAAGGAAAAAAGAAGAAAAGAAGGAAGGAAGGAAGGAAGGAAGGAAGGAAGGAA
>NW_021604646.1:2295969-2297122 GCF_004785775.1 Grammomys surdaster | reverse complement strand
AGCACAAATTAATGTCTCACTGTTCTACATCTGGAAATCCAGGTTTACATCTAGAATTTCTGGCTCTAAAGGAATATCTTCTGACTTATAGAGAGACGAGACGACAACTATTTTCTGTATGGGGAGGGGGGACATAGGGAGCTCTCTGCATATCATTATGTGCTCCCTGGTGATCTCATTCTGAGCACCTCACCCTTATGCTCGCATCTAAGTATAATTCTCCACCACAGACACTCCAAAATATATTGCAATGGGCAGCTTAAATATAGAATGAATTAAGACAGGGTGAACAATTCAACTTCTATCAGATACAGCCTTGGTCATTTACTATTTACAGAAGGTTGAATAATAACAGTTGATGAATAGTAACAGTATTATCAGAAACAGTCTGAACATATATGCCAATCAAGTTTCATATTCAAATTCCCGTTGATACTTTTTTGTAAAAAAAAAAAAATACTGACATTTATTTACTGGACTCTATTACCATCTACAGTTTTTCATATACAGATTTATAAATGCCAAATTCATTCAAGAATTTTAATAGATACATGATGCTGTGGCCTTCATTATATTTATCAGTATAGGGAAAATCTACAACTTTTTCTGATGTAACTGAATATATACTATCTTGCAAAAGCTACATTTGCATTCCCTTATGCATGCTTACATAAACTAACAATGATTTTAATGAATAAAAGCAAATATCACATGCATTGCCAACACAGTAGCAGAAATAGGACACATCTAAATTCCTAAATATTTTCCAAGATCATTTTTATTCAGTGACACATCCTCAGCAAGAGCTTGGTATACATTTGCTGATGTGAAATCAGTGAAAACTACTCCGTCCCAGAGACAGTGGGAGGTAATGACAAGGGGCAAGGTGAAGAAACTCAGTTCACTTTCAGTGAAATGCACTTAAAGGTGATTTACTCCCTTACTGAATGCCTGGCTCCTCAAATCAATTTGCTAATCTCAAAAGGTGGTGTGGTTTATATGACATTTTAGAGTAGCATAGAGGCACTTACAGCTCAAATCCATAGAAAACATTCAAAAATGAATTAGCAGTGTTGACCCAATAAACATACAGAGAGAGACAGAGGGAGAGAGAGAGAGAGAGAGAGAGAGAGAGAGAGAGAGAGAGAGAGAG
>NW_021604646.1:2279366-2295959 GCF_004785775.1 Grammomys surdaster | reverse complement strand
GAGAGAGAGAGAGAGAGAGAGAGAGAGAGAGAGAGAGAGAGAGAGAGACCTACAGAGACAAAGTCAGACGGACATATACACAGAGACAGAGAGCAACAATGCTACCAATATCCAACTTGCTATTAGCATTCAATTTCCCTATTTGAGAAAACAAAAGTGTAATATTTTCCTATGTGATAATATGCTATTGGAAATTGTTGTCTATTTTATAGAAAAAATTAAATCCATGTTATAAATTACAAATCTAATTAAATATTTATTTAAAAGTCAAACTATTAGCTAGCTAAAATAATAGTCTGTGATCCCAGCTGCTGACAGAATGAACAAATTAGCATGTTCCTGCTTATTTATTCCACTAACATTTAATGAGCTTCCCTTCTGTTCTGTTCCCCATTCTTGGCTTTCAAATATTAAGGATGGATGAGTTAACAGGCCAGGATTTCAAGACTCTTGTAAGTTATCTGGGAAGGTAAGTGTTGTATATATTTTAGTCATAACATGTAGTTTAAAAATAAGTAATAATGACAATAAACAGAGACATTCTCTAGACCCAAAAAGTAGAATAACAGGAAATTGTCTTAGACACAGAAAAGTACAATTCAAATGATAGAAGAAAATTGCTCAGACAAGGCAAAATGTACACTTTATAGTGTTTATTTTCATATAACCCACTAGAAGATGTACAATTTCCCAAAAAGATGTCTATCTAGTTGAAGTGGTTTCAGATTTCTGGAAGCCTTTTCAAACTTGTACCTACATTTCTCTTTTATAAGGGGTATAAGATATAACACAAAATGGGTTCATATGTTGAAGGATTATCCTTAGATGATAGATGTCATCATTGAAAATATATTGGATGCTAAGAAATGTAATTTGAGAATTGGCTTCACTCTTGATGGTTGTATAATATGGTAGCAATGTATGATGCTGTGGCTGTATTTGAAGAAGTTTTTCTTGGGAGAAATTCCATAGCAGTATAAACATATCTTGTCCCTTGCTTCTTCCAACCTTTGCCAGAGCCTCCTGCCTGTAAAGGATACCCCTGTCTTGGGTATCTGCCACAGCAATAAAAAGCCTAACTAATACAGCTTTCAGAGTAACCTTCATACTTCTTCTCTTAATAACAATAAGATCCTCAGTTATGAGAACCATTAAAATCAGAACATATGTAGAATTTCAGAAATTAATGTAGATATATTGCTATAATTTTGCTGTAGAATTTTTTGGGGACAGCTTCACCATCTCAGTGTATTCTCTGAAATTAGCTACAAGGAATTAGTTTAATAACAGACAAATGACCTCAACTCAGGAATTGTAATAAATTGCTAGGTATTTAAAGATTCTATTATAGGAAGTGTTTAAGTCTTAAGATGATGTTTTGGTGCTACTGAAGGAGAGGCATCTAAGCTTCAAATATGATCACACAATATAGAGATTATCCTAATTTCGTTACCATATTAATGCTACAATTTGAGCTGGAGCTCTACCCTTACAAACTCAGTTACATTATTAAAACAGTGTTATACATTAGCATGCTTTGAAAAGTTTTGTCATAATCTAAGTAAAATAAAAAGGTCTGACCTATATGTATGAAACCAATTCTTCCAGATAAGGGAATTTTATTATCTATGTTTTACCCAACTATGGATATAATTATGCTAAAAAACAAATCTATATATAAATTAAAGGTAGTCAGCCTGTATACTTACATTACCATGTCAAATTTTGAAAAACTTCAGTGATTAATGATTGAGTGTATCTATCATACCAACTTATTGATCTGAATTTTGTCGAAGACACAATGGCAGGACATTAAATGATAATAAACGTTCTTTGTCTCCCATAGTTGATGGAACACTATCATTGACTCAATATAACCTTATTAGGGAAAATTCACGGTGAGTACTAGTTAAGTGATACTCAAGAAACTAGATCAGGCTATATCACACTCCTTACGTTCTCTTATTGTGGAAATAATGTGCAAAGAGTTTCAATTCTTTCATTACATTCATATTTAAAACAAAAAGTTTGATATAATAACTCCCATGATTACTTTTCTGATCCCATTTTTGAAAGTTGAAGCCAAGCTGGGAGCCCGTTTGCCAAGTTTTCTGCCTGGAGGAAAATTGTGTGGCTGAGTTATAAATACATTGATGGATCCAGCTGGAACTGTCTCTTGTAATTTAATATGCAAAGAAATAATCTGAGTCATAGATAGAGACAAGCAGTTCCTTTTAGATAAGAGCACTCTATGTTTGGCTCTGCAGATGACTTTCAAGAGCCTTCTTCAATGAGAGAACAAGGGATGGTGTCAGGACAAGTGAAACCAAATATTCCCCTTGAAACAAACATTCAGTTACAAACATCAGCAAATGAGTAATGCCACCTCATTTCTCCTTAAATCAAAAGAGAGTCTGAATTATTTTTCAATGTTAAAAAGAAATGAATTTTAAGATTTGAGAACTTCATGTTTCAAATTAATTTCTGTTAAGTAATGTTCATGTTAAAACTATGAATAAAACAGATATGGAGAAGTTAAGGAAAGAAATTATATACATGGATTGCGATTGAACCATGTCCATATTAGAATGTTAAAGTTATAACTTCATACTTGGGCCTTTTAAATATATTTTTGAAAAGCTTTTGAGATAAGGTCTTACATGGTTCAAGCTAATCAGGAAATAAGAATGTAGCTATGTATGAAGCCAAGGATGACCTTTAGTTTCTGATCATCCTTCCTCAACCTCCCAAATGCTAGATTTACATTGATGTTACCCCATATGACCTGAAATATTTCTTAAGACATGACATTGTAATTGATTTTAGAGTTTTATATGTAATAATTATATTGTGAAGTCAATAAGATTAATGGTAATGTGATATTTAATGTTAACTATTTCCGTTAGTATTTCCTCAATATATGATATAATCTGATTCAATTTCAGTTAAATATTGCTGTACAACAAGCCCAAAACTTCAAAGCTATAAAGATCATTTTGATATATATCAAGAGTATATGAGTGGCTATGGAAATGCCTCTAGTTTCTCTTTTACTTATTTTTTACTCATTTATCAAAAGATTAAGAGATGTTCATGGCTGCATGTTTATAGTTAGAGCCAATTCTTATGAATGGATTGAAATTCCCCTCCATGTGTTCATCCTCCAGATACTAGACCAGCTTTCTTACCTGCCAGTATTCTAACAGGATGATAATGGAAGCCCAGTGTTCCTCCTGATTCTCAGTCTCAGAATCACCATAAATATCTTTCCATACTTTCCATATGCCAAAGCCAGTCATCACAGTAGTCTAGGTTCAAAACATGGAGAGACATCGGCAATGACTAGAGGAAAGCCAAAGCCCTGCAAGATTAAATAATAGCATGAATAGTAAGCAACATGGTGAAAAGGAAACAAAGTCAACCTTAAAGAAGACAGTTCTGACTTTCCCAAGACTTTATATTGCTTTCAGAGTAAATACTTTCACTTACATAAGATTATGTACTGATCATCAACCCCATATTAGAATGTTTGGGTGTATGCTAGCAATAAGAAATAAGTACTAAAAACACATTGCTTCAACCTATGGAAATCATGTAGAAAAACTCACCTTTCTCTCAAATATCTGGATTGCTGAGCAAGTTCCTGGATTTCTAGTATGACATATAGACTTTATTGATATTCAGTTCATCTTGTAGAGATGTAAACAAGTCCTGGTAAATGCCTATTTCTTCTAAGTGCTCATAGGTATTTTGATTTGTTTTCCTGGTAGGCTATGAACTGATGATAATAGTTTGAGGATAGATTTTTCAAAAGAAAGTGAGAGTTAGAGAAGACTCTCCCTCTAGGACCCAGTTACTGTTGATTTCCTTTCTTTCAATATGTATATCCATCTTCAGAATGATTTGTCCTGAGCTGCACATGTAAAATGTGTCCTGTGGTTGGATATTCATATCATTTTTTACTAAGTAAAACATTGCTGTTCACTTTTTACAATAAAAATCATACTTTCTTATCCTTCATTATATTTCTACTACACCTTTATTAAATAATAAACTGGTTTTTGGGGTGGGTGGAAAGATGGAATGAAAGAAGGAAGGCAAAAAATCTTAAATTAGTTGAAAATTTGAAGCAGCATATAGACAAGTCTTATATAAACAAAAATGCCCCAGCACCTTGAAAATCCCAAAGTGAATTGGTTTTCCTACTAAGAACATCTTTGCTGTCAAGAACCAGTCTGTACTTCTCTTTACATCTGCTCTGATTTGTTTGGATACTTTTATCTACTCACCAAGAACTACCTTTACAACTTTGTTCAGTTTCACAGAGCAATAGATTTCTGTGGATGAGTCTTTTTTCCTGTCATCCTATTGCGTGGATACTTTGTACTTTCTTTTGTGTGTGATTAGACATACTTCAAAAGCCTACTGTTCTTCCCTATATGGATTATAACAGTCAGACAGCATGCCTCTACATAAATCAGTCCACCTCCACTCCAATATAATTAATCAGTTCATAATCAGATTCATTCCCAGGTATTATAACTTGAAAGCAAAATGATTCACAAAGAAAAGCGCTTGTACTTGAGTATTAATTTGAGTCAGATTCATTCCACCTTTACCCATAACTGGCTTGGGATTCTGATCAGTCCTTTTTTTAACTTTGTCTCTGAACATATCTCTTCTTAATGATTTCAGTATCAGATTCAAAGGATACATCAAGTACTTGCTGAATAAAGGAAGTTTTATGTGTGGATTGCATGATTTCCAAGCATTTGCTTGGCTACAAGATATTCCCAGTCCCTACTCCACCAATGTGCTAATAAATATAGATAAACTGGTCTCAAATTTGCTTTTTCTGTCCAGCTATTGTGACTTACAGAGCAGGTGGAAATCCTAGAAAGACTCTGGCTTCTAAAGAATTCAGTTCTCAGAAGTAATAATTACATCCATAATTTCTTTCCTTGTGTCTGTATCTACTTCATGTACTATGGCAGACACATTTATTTCTGAAATCTGTTATAGTCAAGCTATAAATAAGCCATAATACAAATATAAGATCCACTCTTTGCCCCTTTCAAAGTGGTTCTTTCATAGAAATGCTGAAAACTGTGCCACTGTAACTTGAGCTCACATTGGTTTATTCTTTAATTCTTCCTTTTAGTAATTATCTACTGATTACATTGAGAATCTCATTTCATATATACCACAGTATTTTTGTTTCTTTTGATCTATGCCAGTATTAAGACACTAGGTTAAAAAAATAATGTGGAAATCATTAAAACTAATTTTTATTTGTATTGGTGTGTGTGTTTGTGCATCTGCGCATACACACCAGTGTATGTCATATGTATGCTGGTGAACCTGAAAGGCAAAAGAGGGTGTTGGATTCCATGGAACTGGAGTGAGAGATGATTATGAATTTCATGGTATGGTTGCTCGAAATTGAACTTGTATCATCTGGAAGAGGGACAAGTACTAACTGCTGAGCCATATCTCCTGCCCCAACATATGGAAATCTCATCTAGTAATTATTCTTTCCAGTTTCAAAAGCTTTTTCTCACACCCCCAAAGTGTTAACTTAAAAAAAATCTTTTTGTCTCTTACTCTCTTACTCTCTTTTGCCTCTAGCTTCTCTCTGTCCCCTTGCCCATCCCCCTTCCCTTCCCCCTCTCTCCACGTGGTCGTGGCTGCCTCCACTTCTCTCTTTTCTCTCTCCTCTTTCTCCACCATCTTCTCCCGTTTCTCTCCCTACCTTTGCCCTCTGCCCTGAATAAACTCCCCCTCGTGGAACTGTCTGGTCTGCTGTGGTCTGTTCCAGGCTGCACCCCGAAGTCTAACAGTAACAGCAGTAGTGTGGATCAACTTGAGCTTAGAGTGCTACAGAGGGCAGAGCTGGAGAAGTGACACCAGCCCTTTGGAGAAGGCCAGATCATGTGTGGATCCCAGACATTGAAACAAGAAGCTGTAACATTGAAGTTGCCTTAGAGAGCCCAAGATATTCAAAATGCCAGAACCATGAAATATCTGCTGTGGAAAGCTGCTAACCGAGTGGAATCAGCCCAGGAGAAAGAACTTTACTTGTGTTAACAAAGATGAAAAAGGAGTAGAGATCTGAAGACCGCTTTGACATCAGCCATGGAGATGCAGAGTTTGGAGTTTGCCCAGCTGATTTCCTATCTTGCTTTGGGGACTACAGTTAAGTGACTGGATAAATCTCAGAAGAGATTTTGAACTCTGGACTTTTAACATTGTTGAGACTGATACAGACTATGGGGGCTTTGGAAGTTGGACTAAATGTATTTTGCATTATGTTTAGGTATGGCTGCCATCGTGTTTGAGTAAGCCTATGGGGGGTAGGGAGTGGAATGTGATGGTTGGTATATTCTTGGCCCAGGGAGTGTCACTATATGGAGGTGTGGCCTTATTGGAGTAGGAGTGTCACTATCGGTGTGGGCTTTAAGACTCTACTCCTAGCTGTCTGGAATTGAGTCTTCAGATGAAGATGTAGAAGTCTCAGCTTCTCTTGCACCATGCCTGCCTGGATGCTGCCATGCTCTTGACTTGACGATAATAGACTGAACTTCTGAACCTGTAAGCCAGCTCCAATTAAATATTGTCCTTATAAGAGAAAAATAAACCAAAAAAAATCTTTTTGTAACATTGGACTGATACATGATACCAGTGAAGTGCTAGAACAGTATTATTATACATCTCTCTTTAAACCTTCATAGTGACTCTGGGAGGAAAAGCAGTCTGGCTTACAGTAGCTTTGGTTTAGTCACTGCCTAATGCCATGCTTATCACATGATAGGTACACAACAGACATTTTTAGTGGTATAATTTGTATAATGTACTTGACAAGTGCTGCTTAACCACCTATCACAAATATAAAGGACTGGATTGAAAAATAGCTAAGAGCCAATTGTTAGACATAGTTTTTCCTCTGTCTCTGCCTAGGAGCTTCATGTTTCTTTCTGGTTAATTTTTTTTTTTTACTATTATATTTAACGTCACAAAACTATCTGTCTTGAGATTTTAGTGCTTCAAAGTAAAAGCAGTGGATGAAATGGACAGAAAGATGAAGATACCTGTTTGGGTTTGGCTGTGGCAAAATCCTTCCTCAAAGCAACTTGGAGCAGACAAAAGTTTATCTCACCCTACATGTGTGATCACAATCTATCTGCAAGGAAAGGCAAGGTTAGAATTCAGTAAGTACATTGGAGGAAGGAACAAAAGCAGAGATAATGGAGGAGCCATGTTTACTTGTAAGAATTACTTATTCTAGCTAGCCTATTAAAACATACACATACACACAATCCTGATATTTTATTTAAAAGTTGTAAGCCTAGGTTGGGCAGGTTTTGAGCTATTCTGACTTACATCCATTTTTTGCTTGGTGTTTCTCCTGGCCATGGGCTCATGACGCATCTTCTCTCATGTTGGCTTTCTCCTCTTCTTGTATCTTTTCTTCTGCCCTGATCTTTGCTCAGACCCCTCACTGCATCCTCAAGTCTTGCCTCCTCTGTCTACTGCCCAATCACAGACTCTAACCATTTATTAACCAATTAACTTGAAATTGGTGATCAGGATTTACATACCATCTGTCTTTGCCAGCGTTTCTATTCCTACACAAAACATCATGACCAAGAAGCAATTTGGGGAGGAAAGGGTTTATTCAGCTTACACTTCCACATTGTTTTTCCTCAACAAAGGAAGCCAGGACAGAGACTCACAAAGGGTAGGAACTTGGAAGCAGGAGTGGATGCAGAAGCCATAGATGATGCTGCTTACTGGCTTGCTTCCCCTGGTTTGCTCAGCTTGCTTTCTTATAGAACCCAAGAGTATTAGCCCAGGGATGGCACCACCCACAATGGGCTAGAACCTCCCCGCTTGATCACTAACTGAGAAAATGCCTTACAGGGGACTTCATGGAGACATTTCCTCAAAGAAGGCTCCTTTCTCTGTGATAACTCCAGCTTGTGTCAAGTTGACACACAAAACCAGCCATCACTTGTTGTATATAGGTGAGGACTTCCTTGTAGAGGGCAACTAGATCTTAGGGGCTAGTAATTAGCATTTGAATACACAGCAATACCACACAAACCCACAATTGGTTTCCACTTAGCTTGCTCAACTATTGTATACAGCCTAGGCTCACTTGCCCAGGAGTGGTACCATCTATAATAGGCTAGGCCCTTCTACATCAATCGGTTACCAAGAAAATGTCCCACAACCATGCCCACAAAGTAATCTGCTGGAAGCAGCCGTTTGAACAGATATTCACTCTTTACAAATATGTTTAGATTTGTGTCAAGCTGACAAAAAAATAACCATGAGAGCACTTGTGTCTAATTTTACTCAAAGGAAATGAGAATAATAGGATCCAGATATAGACGAGGAAATGTGAGAGAACAATATGTCTGAAAGCAACATGCAAAACATATGGTTAGAGAGAGTATTGGTCTATGGAATTGTTGTAGGCAACGGTAATGAAATTGTCCTAGCTGAAGATAAAGGGAAGGGCCTCTCTTCGAGGTTGACATTTACGCTCAAAAAGTTGGCAAGTGAAAAATACAAGGAAGGTGGAAGGGCTACCATTTATTTATCTTTTTCTACTTCTAGAAATGTATCCATGGATTTCTTACTAACCCATTTCTGGAATAATATAGAAAATGAGATCGTAAAATACATAATGTGCTGATTTGAGTGTAAATGGCTCTTGTAGCCTCAGATATTTGAATGCTTTCCCCCTGGTTTTGTTCTATTTGGGGAGGATGAGGAAGTGTGGTCTTGTTGACGTGTGTTTCTTCCTAGGAGTGGGCTGAGGTTTATAAAGCCCGTGACAGCCACTGCTGTAGCAAAAGCCCTTCCTGCCTATTGTCACACTCTCTACCATAATGGTCACAGACTGTCACTCTGAAACTGTAAGGAATTGCCCAATTAAATGCTTTCTTTTACAAAACTTAGGCACAGTCTGTCTTCATAACAATATAAATAAATATAGAAAGAAAGAAAGAAAGAAAGAAAGAAAGAAAGAAAGAAAGAAAGAAAGAAAGAAAGAGAGAGAGAAAGAAAGACAGGGTAACCATAAAAGTAGAATAACCACTGTGTCTTATCTGTCTAATCCTCAATTTTTAAATGAATAGATTTCATCTAATGATTGGAGCTGAATTCTGAGCTATAGGCTTCCTAAATACTCTCACTGAGCCATATACAATCCTAGAGCCTATTCCATCCTCCAAAATTCTCATGAGGCATGTCAGTGATCTAATACCACTACATCATTACTCATAAAGCCCATATTTTCCATCATGGTTGGCTCAACTACACACTCTAAAGGAACTGAAATGTATATGATGATCAGTATTCAACTAAAGAGTGGCATTATAGGTATTTTCGCTGTTCTAAAATATGTCCTGAACCACAATTTTATCCTTCTTTCCCACCAAACCAGTAAAATGGATATTTTTACTGCTTTCATGCTATTGTGTTTTCTTCGATATCACATACATGGAACTTCAGTTCATGTAGCACTTTGCTTACCCTCCCTTAATTTTATAGTTTAAACTACCTTTACTTTGTGAGTGTGTGTGTGTGTGTGTGTGTGTGTATTATCAACACATTTAGTTTAATTTGATTGTATTTTTATATAATTCAGAGAAGATACAAGGTCTGCATCATAGATTTTATAATTAAAAAATGTTAATGTGCTGACTAAGAACATTGAATGCATAAATTTAGTGAACTTTTCACAAATGTATACAAACCTATACACAGCCTTGGCACATACACTCACTCACACACACATACATGCACACACAGAGAGACAGAGTCAGAGAGGGGGGAGGGGGAAGGAGGGAGGGAGGGAGGTTGGGAGGAAGAGAGAGAGAGAGAGAAAGAGAGAGAGAGAGAGAGAGAGGGAGAGAGAGAGAGAGGAGGAGGAGGAGCTGGAGAACAGCAAATCTGAATGTAAGATAAAATGAAATTTAATAGATAAAGAAAAGTGTAACATACCACGAAACACATGCATTCAGGAATCATACTGACAGAATAACTGTCCTTGGCATTTTGCTTCCCTACTAGCAGATTCTAAGAATAAACAAGAAAGAACAGCTTGTTAATCTCTTCATATGCTATCAACCCCTAACATATGTTATCAGAACTTTCTCTTTAAAAATATCATTAAAATTATTAAAGATAAATCAGGTCTTTGTGGGTTTAATTATTCAGTATATTGCATTTTAATTATTTATTAATGTTTCATATTTGACAAACATTTCCAGAGAATTGGGGAGGTTATAATAAAAAGATTAATTGACTTCATTAATATTCTAGAATAAGCCTAGTTTGTGTATCAACTGTGCAAAGCTCATCTATCTTCTCTTAGGAGAGTCCAAGCCTCACTTTGTAACCTTGGGAAAATTACATACCTTCATTTCTTCATCTCTAGAGAAGAAATAGCAATAATGTCTTTATCATAAGATTTTATAAAGATTAGTGCAATAAAGTATATTAAGAAGTAGCAAACTAACAGGAGAAATAATATCAAGAGTTAATATTGTTTCCAGTTCATGAACTATACATAATTCAATATTATTTCTAGTTACAAGGATTATTTTCATGGTGTTGGAGGAGATGGCTGAATATGACTTGGGAAGGTGTTATATATTACTCTTGAAGAATGAAATCATATGTTCCAAGTAGACAAGGTATTCCATGGATAGGAACAGCTACAGCATAATGCTGTATATAAATGTTATGCTCTTGTCCATGGACTGACTGACATACTGTGGAACACTACCCAGGATAGAATTCTTCAGATTTTGTGGCTTGGAACATTCAAAGGAATAATCATAGCAGAGAATATACTACTGTAATTCCCAGCCAGTATATGAAGTGAAACCTGGCCTACTAGGCATCCCATTCATACATACCTTTTTCGGTTAGAGCAAAGCAGAGTCTCAAGGCAACAGCTTTAATATAGTCACGTTCTAAGATCTTATTTGAGGAGCAATATTAATCCTCACCACCTTGGGAATACACTTCCATTCCTTCTAAATTTAACAGAGAGAATGCTTTATATCTAGCAATAATACTAGTGGGTTGTGGTGCTTGTTGTTATTGATGAACGAGGTTGTGTCAGTTTCCCAAGAGTGAATAAGAAAAGAACAATACTTTACTGATGAAGGAACAGATAGGTATCAGTTGCATAATATTTGTTTGGTTATGAGCACCACACCATGCAAGCTATCTAGAATCTATCTTTACACTTCACAGGTGTATGGAACAATCACACAAATGTAAATGAATGTTAATGAAACTAAGGCACACTGACTCATTTACAGTAATATAAAGAATAATACAGATTGTGTTCTAAAGCCTTCAGCTAAAACTCCATGTCTTTATCTGTTTATCTATAGTACCATTATGGTATTTCTATGTAACATATACTGCAAACCACATAAACCAATTAATAAAAGCAGTTTTTCCATCAACATCTAATCATGAAAGCAAAGGATTCATCTATCTAACCACCCAAAGTCCCATGGTATTGTTTTTGTGTCGCTTAACAACTTTAGGGGATGAATGATTCATGTTAGTTCATTGTCTCACCATGTTCATTGCATACCTTCTTGTACATTGCCAACATCAAAGAAGTAACTAATACAGTTGAAACACATGATTCCTCACCTGATTGTGGGCAGAAAACAGTAGGAAAAAAGGGACCAGAGAGTCAGTATAATCTTTCAGACTTGTCTCAGTGACCTAGCTTTTGTAGTGAGGCCCTACTTATTAATGTTTCCACAGCTTCCCAATAGAGCACCAACAGATGGGGACCAACTGTTGAACATATGAGACTGTTGAGGACCTTTTCCATTCAAATTGGAAGATCAACATGTTGCCTAGTTTTACGTCAGCTTTAGTCAAAATAGATGATTTGGCAGAAAGAATCTCATTTGAGAAAAGGCCCCAACCAGATTCCTGTAGTCAAGACTATGGTTCATTTTCTTGATTGATAACTGATATAGAAGGACCCATTTTACATTGGCAGTGCCACCCTTGAGATGGTAGCCTTGGGTGCTATAAGAAAGCAGGCTGAGGAAGTCACAAGGAAAAATCCAGTAAGCAAAGTTTTCCATACCTTCTGGTACAGCTCCTGCTGTCAGCTTCCAGCTTTGGCCTGGCTTTTCTGAATGATGGACTAATTATAAGTTGTGAGAAAAATGAGCCCTTTTCTCTCTAAGCTTATTTTTTGTCATGATGTTATTTTTTTTCCTTGCAATAGAAACGTAAGACATCAGTGAACAGAGATGAATTCACAAACTTTGTATACATAAAAGCAGAAGAACTGGAAAATTGAAGTTCTTTTGTTTGGAGGCTACCCTGAGTTTTATTCCATTAATCAGAATCTGACTGAAACCCATAGTCTTATGTTATACTACAAATCAATCTTCAAGTAAGTATAGCACCTTAGTAGGTGGGCATGTAAGATTTAATTTAGAATAGTTAGAGTCTGTATTTTGGATTTGATACAAACAGTACTTCAATAAAATATATGGATGTATATCAATCTCAGTTTCATTTTAAGGGGACAGAAACATTATATATACCCATGACAGAACTGCTGTATTTATTACTTCTTTGGGGATAGATTTAGCACTGTTCTCTGTTGATAATAAATATTCATTATACATGATTAGTATTGTCCACATCCAACTGTCATTTGATGACTACTGGATAATCATTCTTTTACAATTGGTCCTGTGACTGGGGAAAATCATCTAAAAACATATTGACAGAGATCTAATAATCTCCTTATCAGAAAAATAAAATGGTTATGAGTAGAGTTTTTAAATATTTTCATGAAACTAAAGCTCAAATTTTCTAATTAAACTTAGAAGAATGCCTAGTAGTTAAGAAAGGAGACAGGTAAAAGAGATAAAAACATTAGACATTTAGGGGCTGGAGATATTGCTCATGAGGTAGGGGCAATAGCCATTTCTTCACAGGATCTGGGTTTGATCCTCAGCATCCACACATTAGTCAACAGCCACCTGTAAATCTTTTTCAGATCAGATGCCCACTGCTAACCTCCACAGGGCCTAGGCACACACCTGGCAAACAAACATAATACTACAAAGGCAAAATATTCATACAATAAAAAATAAATAAAGATATATATTTAACTAGATATTTAAGTAATGGAACAGAAAGGATAGCATAAGGACACAGAGAAAGATTATAATTTCTTCTAAAATTTTCTTTACATATCATGCAAATTATGATTTAGCACACATGGAAATTCACTTATGTAGCATCATCTGTCCGTTTCTTCTGTAACTAGTGCTTATACGCTTTAAATTTTTAAAAATCATTTTAACTTTGTAAATTGTGTGTGTGTTTGTGTGTGTGTGTGTGTGTGTGTGTGTGTGTGTGTGTATCTGGCCATAGAGGCCAGAAGAGACAGTCTGAATCTCTTGGGACTGGAGTTGCAGAGAGCTGTGAGCCACTAGTTGGGAACTGAACTTCATTCTGTTGATGAGAAGCAACAAACGGCAATTGCTCTGAACTACAGAGCCATGTATCTACCCCCTGATCTGCTGTTAAAATCATGTACTCTAATCATAACTCTCTCTTCTTTCACTTACATAGTGAGGCGTCCATTTGTAACTGAGAGTATCTTTGTGAATTCAATAGCTTTGCTTTGAAAAATCTAGCCATAGAAAAGTAATGTCACTCGTAAACAACAGTTTACTGCACTGTATTCATTTGAGTGCTTCCTTGAGCTTTCTGCATTTTAGTAGCCATGAAGCGACATGTAAAGAATTGTTCCTGTGTTGTCAAAACAGGGAAATGAGCAACTCTTAACTAGAAAAGGATTTTTTTTCTGACTCAGCTTTCTAGAAGAATCAGTTCTGTACCATAACATCCCACATCACACTCTTGCCAATGAAATTGGTTGCTTTAAAATCTAAAGATTCTATTCTTCCTTGGGGGAAAATAAACAATGTTTAAATTTTCCACCTGACATGTTATAGTGTTATATTTCATGTCGGGTTGTTTCAGCCATGGCAAATGATGGGAAGCTTCAATGTGACCATGATAACAAAACCTGCAACTCACACTGAGTTATCTCACTGAGACCTATCAGCTTGAAAACATATGTGGGGTACAATCACTATTCTGAAAAGCAGAGATAATGTTCATGGGACTCAGAGATAGCCATGCTCATAATTCATTTCTGATGGACAGACAAGCTACCACTGGATAATAGTAACACTACATTCTCAGTTTAATAAAATTAAGACAACAGAGAGATTTGTTTCAAATCAATGGATAGACAAAAGTAAAATAGCCATGTATAACCCAAAAATCATAATCAAAGGGTTCTGACAATAAGATAAAAGAGCTTTGAAATTTAATTTATAACTTAGTTTTTAGGTTTGAATAATCACAGTTTATATTACATAAGATATATGATATTATACCCTAGGTCTTCTACCAATACTAAAGCAAACTTCACGTAATTAAATTGTTTCCCAACTTCTTCCTCATTTAGGGGGCAAGTATTTCCTGTAAATTTTCTCTTTGCTTTCTTTGACTTAAGAGCTAGAAAAAATTATTGTTTAGAACTCTACACTATTTCAGATCTTCATTACCTCTGACTTCAAGTTTTATAGTGATTTTTTTAAAAAACTGCTTTTTCTGAAATTTAGTTCCTTCTAACACTTTCAAACATTGCAGCCAAGTTTTTATTATCTTTAAGAATAGCTCCAATCATTCACTCCTCTCCTCAGAAATCTTCAACTGGAGTAATTTCCACTTTCAGATGCCATCTGAATCTGAGTAGCCAAGAATTGCTAGCTCAGCCTCTCCAAATTTCCCAATGAAATAATTAGAAACCCAGTAAAGTTTCCAAACTCTTCTCCCAGGCAGTCAGGGTGCTGTGAGAGGATTCTGAAAACAGAGCAGATACCAACACAGCTTATCTCATAAAGAACCCTCAGCAGCCCATGATGGAGGTAGTTTCAGAAAACTAGAGATTCTACTGAAACATTACAACCAAAGCACTTTAAATGGGGGAGGGGGTAAGCAGTCACTAAATATAGGACACAATTCATGGCAGACTTACAGGAACAGCCATTAAAAAAAGAGCAGTTCTGGATAGAAAAAAATTGCTGAAATACTCACATGTAAAATTTAGCCTGTTTATAAATATCATGGATGCTTATTTTAGAGGCAAGGCTAAATGTGTAGGGAAGAAAAACAATACTGAACATAAAGTTATTATTGTTGAAAACTATCAAGATTTTTCAACAAGTGGAACTAGACTGAGCAATTACCAACACACATTTGCTCTGCAAGTCACGGAAGCCCACCATTCAGAAATATAAGCAGTTCTTTTATCTCTTTTTTTTTTACATTTTTAAAAAATTTTTTTGAACATGAGATGCCTTTTTACAGCATGTTTTACAAGGGGAGGGGGTAAGAGGGGCCAGGTGTTGAAAAAGTACAGAATCTTCTTGGCCTCTGCCTTGAAACATGTCATGATCTATTCGGTACACTGCCTTGAATTATGATCTACCTGCTATTCTTCAGAAGATATGGTACACTGCTTGAGTTATGGTCTCCCTGCTATTCTTCAGAAGATATGGTACACTGCTATGAGTCTATCTGCAGTTGCCAAGCAGGATCTTGCAGTTGCCAAGCTTCAGGGGACATTGTGCAGGTGGGGAAAGGTGGGGGTGAGGGTAAGGGTGAGGGTCCTGGCTTCTGGCATCTCCCCCTTCTCTGTTTAGTCAGAGAAGGCGTCTTATGATTAATCCCAACTATGTGAGTTTTGAATTTGGATGTCTAATTATGGGGGAGTTCTTTGATCTCTTAACTGACATATCTCTCCTTGGTTCAGAAAAGATCCATTAATCATCCAGCTACCTATTTTCTATCATGGCATATGTATTTTATCTGAGACAAGCTTTAGGCTTTTTCTTTCTTATCCACCATCGGGATTCATTTTCAGCCTCTGCTTTCAGGCAAGAACATGGGAAAACAGTTGGAAAGGAAAGAGCTGCTGGAGGAATTGCCCATAAGCTGGCTGGCTGGCAAGAAGCCTAATGGTAGGCAAGTGTGCATAGACTATTGTTAGATATGTTATCTTCTAGCTGGGCTAAAAGCCTGGATTTTAGGAGAGGCTATCTCTCTTCTGTCTAGCAGATCTATAATAGACAAAAGAGGACTGTCCTGAGAAGTGTGTCCACTTATAACAGCCAACTTCCAGAAAAATCTAAGCAAATTCCAAACAGGGTGGTTGGCAAACTCCAACACAAAGGCTCCTAGTTTGGGTGCCAAAAAGTGAAATAAAACGAAAAATACTATCTACTGTGCTGACTAATTTTATGTCAGTGTGACGCAGGCTAGAATCATCACAGAGGAGGGAACTCAAAGTGAATAAATGCCTCCAGGAGACTGTCCTACAGACAAGCCTGTGAAGCATTTGTGTGTGCATGTGCATGTGCATGTGCCTGTGCCTGTGTGTGTGCGTGTGCCTGTGAGATAGAGAGGGAGAGGGAGGGGTAGGGGGAGGGGAGTGGG
>NW_021604646.1:2269191-2279266 GCF_004785775.1 Grammomys surdaster | reverse complement strand
GGGGGAGGGGGAGGGGGAGAGGAGAGGAAGAGGGAGAGGCAGAGGAAAAGGGAGAGGAAGAGGGAGAGGAGGGCCCAGCCCATTATGGGTAGAATGGGTAGAATCATTCCTCGTCTGGTTTTTCTGGGTTCTATAAGAAGGCAGGCTGAGAAAGCCATGGGAAGCAAACTTATAAGAAGCACCCATCCATGCCCTTAGTGTTGGCTCTTGCTCCTAAGTCTCCGTTTTCCTTGAGTTTCTGCCATGACTCCCTCAGTGACAATGGTCTGTTACCTGGAAGTGTAAGATAAAATAAACCTTTTCTCCCCAAGTTGCTTTGTTCATGGTGTTTCTAAGTGTTTACTAAGACCTCTACCTTCATGTTTCTTTTGAAATGTATTGTAGAACGAGGGAAATATGCAACTCTCTCTTGGCATTCACAGGAACTTGGTTCCAAGGATCGATACAGATACCAAAATTCAAGAATGTACAAGTCTAGTAAAATGGTAAACTTTTTGTATATCTCCTTTGTATATAATGCTGTAATGTTAAACAATGACGAATGATGTATAAAATAAATATTATCAGTTGAATCTGCACAACCAGAACCAGAGAACACGAAGGCTTAAATGTACCTTAAGAACATTTAAAAACATTCTATTTTAAAAGGTGAAGTAATATCATGAAATATACGTCATTAAAAATCAGTCAGACAGAAATGCCTATGTTAGAATTTCAATACTATCAACGTTAGCTCCTGTCTCTTACAGGATGAGGGAGAAGAACTCACTTGCAATTGAGAGGGAGGAAGTTCACACTAAACAATTCTTTTCTGTGGGTAATGAACTACTAGTGTCTTTTATTTTCTCACATCCATCTCCCTCCATATTTTCAAGTTTCTATGAAATAGAAAGACGGTTTAAAATTCATGAGTAAAATAAATAGAACAAACATGTAACTGTTTCCTTTGGGTTAATTAAACAGACTGCTTCTCCTTCACAGTCAAGGCCTTCCATACTGTGATTTAATTGTCTTTGTGGTATTATCTTCATTACTGTCTTATAAACATGCCAAGCTGCAATTTTCACTTTAAAGTATAGGAAACAACTTACCGAGGCTTTAAATATTCAATCATGGGAAATATACATATTGACAACTTAATGTTATTTTCTGTCAAATCGACATTCAGTATGGAAGGCAAAAAGGCTTCTGTTTATGTATAAATGACTTGGCATAGTCACCTCATTAGCAAAAGTTTTATTTGCAAGTGTCTCGCAGTAAAGAAAGCAATCATCTTGGGACTGTTAAATGATATCTGAGCATCTGATTCCGTACATAATTCTCTTTTAGCTCCTCATTTCTTTTGAATCATGCAACCTGTTAATGGCAGTCCACGTATTTATTCATCATCTGTGGTTCTCTTGGCCTCTTGAATTTGCAAGTTCTCTATCATCCTGTGTACAAAGCAATATTCCACTCCCAAACAGAACGCTCCCCAAAGCTAGAGACAACCGCCCTTAACCTGTCATCCACAGCTTTCCCTGCAAGCCTTCTTCTTATCAAATTATTTTGTAGGAACAAATATACAGAAGGTATGAAGCTTCCTTTGTCTGTATTCTTTCCTTAACCGTCTGCTAATCCTTCACAATCAATAAAATATGCATTTAAAAGGAACTATCCAGGACTTGTAGTAGGTATACTATTCTTTGACAATATTCCAGGTAGCAGAGAAAGTGTCTGTAAGAAGGAAATGGACCCTTAGAAACCAAGAAGAGTAGGGAGAGGGCACTAAACCCACTCTTATACTTTTCAGAGTTTTGGTTTCTTCCATGGTTTTTACCTTCTTCACAATTTTAACCTCAGGCTTAACCCAAGGTAATGTGAGTGATAGAGACAGAACCCTGAAATTGCAATCGATCCCTAGCACAGGAACTGGAAAACACTCTATTCACTGCAAATAATCAAAAAGAATTGCCAAAGCCAAAGCACAGTAATGTTACTTCCTTTTCTTAGAAATAAAGTAACCAAGAGTTAGAATAGGAACAAAAACAGAATAAAGCCTCACCTTTTCAAGTCCAAACACATTCTTCTCTTTGATGCAAGAATAGTTGTAGATTGCAGCTTGTGTAAAGCTATAAGCTGTGAAGGACACATATGGTATCCTTCAGATACATTACTTGGATAAGTATATATGCATATACCACACACACACACACACACACCATAAAATACACCTCCATATTTTGCAAGTTTTTATCAGAGGTAATGATGGTTTAAAACTCATGAACACTTTAACGAGAACAAACATGAAACTACTTATGGGTTAATAAAACAGCCTGCTTCTACTTCACATTCATGGCCTTCCATATTGTGATTTAATTGTCTTTCTGGTATTATCGTCATTAATTTCTTATAAATGTGCCAAGTTGTAATATTCATTTTAAAGCTACTGGAAACCTGTAACTAAGGCTCTAAATATTCAGTCAGAGGAAAATATGCACTAACAACTTCATGTTGTCTTCACAGTGAGACAAATTGACATTCCATAGTCAAAAAGGCTTCTGTTTTTATATACATGACTTGGCATACTCCTCTCATTAACGAAAGCTTTATTTGCAAGCATTTCACACTAAAGACAAAGATCAATTTGGAACTATTTAATGACATAACATATAATAATATATTATATGATATATGCATATCCAGTCCCATTTTATAGTACATTTCTGAAACAGTTCAATAATTGATTTGAGAGAACTCATCACATACCAAGTTCACCGGTTCAATCAAAGTAGCCAAACCATAATAAATGGTAATCACCATTTCCTGTACTCCATTATGTTTAAAGTTATTTCATGCTAGTTTTTATTCAAATTTCATTTATGGTTCACCTTTTTATTTTAAAGAGTTGCCTTTGTAACTAGTGCAAGTCCAAAAAACAAATGATGGACTGGAGCATTTATGTGCAACTATTATAAGAATTCCAAATAGTTGCATACTGCTTATGTTATGTCAAATGTTTATTTGTTGGTTTGTTTGTTGTTACATCCTAACCACAGTTTTACATCCAATATGCTTGCATGTTACATATTCATGTGTGTTCACATATTCTCATATGTACATAAGGAGGATGTTAGTATGTGTTCCAGTAACTGGAAAAGTATTTCTTCTTCAAATTAATCATTGAAGCTAGATATTTTATTTGAACTCAAGCTTGCCCATTTAGCTAATCTTGGATGAGAGCTTTCTCCAGGGAATTCCTATCTATCCTTCCTAATCTCTGAAAGCAGAGACAGACTACTACACCCATTTGACATTTGTGGTCTAGCCTAATATTGTAAAATAAATAAATAATTATATATAAACACACACACACACACACATATATATATATATATATATACATATACATACATATATGATATACTGCTATTGTCAAAATCATAGGCCAACTATTTAGAAAACTGTATGATGAATAAATATTAAGCATTTCTGATAGGTAAAAAATATATTTTCTGCTAATAAGATTAAAATATTAAATATAAGCTCTTTTACAAATTTGACAAGAAATAAATTTGAACATCGAAAGCAAAACGGATTAACTAAAGGTCAAACAACATGAAAAGTAAAAATTGAAAATTAAGTTTCTGAACCAACATATATCACAGCATACAACTTAAACATGACCATGATTCTTCAAAATTACAGACATTCTCTGTCAATAAAAGTCAGTATTTAAGTATAAATGGTTTGTATTATCTAATTAAAAGCTAGATTTGCAGAATAAATAAAAACATTACCCAGCTACACTCTTTCTACAGGAGACTCACATTAAATATGTAGATTGGGGTGGAAGTGGGAGAAATTGAGGAAATGGGAAATATACTCAGCATATATTGTATTTGTTTTAGACAAAGACATATTCTTGGATCTTATGATGCACACCTGTAACTTCACCTAGGCAGGTAGAGTCAGGAGAATGAGAAGATCAATATCACCCTCAGCTAGGGTGTTCAATGTCAGACTGGGTGAAGAAGACCCATTTTCCAATATCTAAAGATTTTTCCCCATTAAAAAAAAAATGTTCTGAAGCTTGGCAACTGCAAGATCCTGCTTAGCAACTGCAGATAGACTCAAAGCAGAGTACCATGTCTTCTTAAGAATAGCAGGGAGACCATAACTCAAGCAGTGTACCATATCTTCTGAAGAACTGCAGGTAGATCATAATTCAAGGCAGTGTACCATATAGACCATGACATGTTTCAAGGCACAGGCCAAGAAGATTTTGTACTTTTCCACCACCTGGACCCTCTTACCCCCTCCCCTTGTAAAACATGCTATAAAAAAGCATTTCATGTTCAAAAAAAAAAAAAGAAATTAAAAAAAATGGCTTTAAAAAAAATGTAGTTGTTTGTGTAGGTGTTCCCTTGCATGTGAAAGACTCTCTACTATGCAGAATAGGAAGATTAAGAAGACTAATCAAACTAATGAACAAACTCACTAAAATTAGTAAACTCAGTAGACAAGATTCACTACACACATCACTGGGGTTGCATAAGTTATACACAAGTGGAATAAGGTCATATTCAGTATTGCAGCTTTTTTTTTTTTCGTTACCCAACCTGGATTGTATTTTACATAGACATCCAAGTTTTCCCTTGTACTAATAAGTAAGCCATCACCTATGCTTTTATAAGTAACCCAGCCAAGGACCATCCTTGGTTTGAAGAGGGAATCCTGAAGAAGGGGTGTTTGGGAGAAGCAGAAGAACAACTCCAAGTCAATTGTGGGATCAAGCTCACAGCTCTGTGTTTTGCTTAAGCTGCCTCTCCAGACAGCTTTTGGTATTGCACGCACAATCCCAGCCTTGTGCTTACATATAAGTTCAGTCATTTCCCCAGGTTCCCTTTTGATTATCCCACCAATCAACATTTTATGATATTAGCCCCTTTATGCTTTTTCCCCACTGTATTTTTGTTGATTATTATTATTATTATTTTAATTGTTTACATTTCAAATATTGAAATACACTTCCTGGTGTGTATTCTTTGGTTGATGGTTTAGTCCCTGGGAACTCTGGGTGATCTAGTTGGTTGATATTGTTTTTCTCCCTATGGGATTGCAAACCCCTTCAGCTACTTCAGTCCTTTCTCTAACTCCTCTCTTGGGGGTCTCCTCTTTCTGATAATCTCACTAATGCAGCTTTTAGGTCCATGAAGCCCCTCATATAATTTGTATTACATTCTTAATTTTTTGCATAGTTGAGAAATTATCCATTCTTGAACTCATGTTTTCTGAGTTCACTCCTGCAGCTTTGAAGTCACAGCATTTGCCATTTTGCTGAGGAACATATTCTTACCTCCTGGACTTTTATTGTTTCTAATTGTCATGAACTCATTAACTTTGACAGGGAACATGAAGTGAATTATATACATTATTATACAAATAAGCTTAGCAACCATCAACACTTGCTGAGGTCCATGCCCCATTAGCTATGCTCTTTGGACAGGAACTATGTCATTTGCTTCATTCTACCTGATAAGAAGACTTAGAGCAACCCTAAGCAATATATTGTTAAACAAAGTTCAACTAGAATGTATTTTTGTTTGTTTGTTTGTTTGTTTGTTTATCAGGGTAATCTTCATGTATATTGAATTGATGTATTCTCCTAAGTTAAAAATAATGCAAAGTTACACAGATAGGAAATTTAGATGCATTCTTTCATAAAGAGACGGCTTAATGACATAATGCTGAAACAGAAATCAGGGAAAGTACAGAGACACAACTTCCTGAGGGCAAAACCAAACACAATCATAGCCAACACACAAAAAAGTGAAGAACTTCTATTACATAAAAGTAGAAAACATGGTTTCTGATGATCATTTCTTTTCCTTGAAAACATTACAGGGTAATGAAATTACTAACATGGCATATTAATATGCATATCATCAGACAATTGAAGCAGGGAGGATTTCTGTACACCACTCAGTTTAAGATACATATTCCTGAGCATTCTTAGTGTGCTAGCTACCTTTCTATCAAGTAGATACAAGAAAGAGTCGCTTTGGAAGAGAACACCTCAAATGAGAAAATGCTCTATTATATCGGCCTGTGAGCATGTAGCTGAATATTTTCTTGACTTATGATTGATATATAACACTCCAGCTCATGGAGGGCAGTAACAGTCTAAGACTGCTGATAATGATTGAAAAGAAAAAAGAAAACAAAGGTTAAACAAGGCATCAGGAATAAGCCAGTAAGCCTTACCTCCCCATGATCTCTGCATTTGCTCTTGTCACCCACTATCTTGTCCCTGCCTTCCCTCAGTGATGGACTATTAACTGTAAATATAAGATGAAATCGTTTTTGTTTGTTTGTTTGTTTGTTTGGGTTTTTTTCTGAAATTGCTTTTGGTTATGGTATTTTCTCACAGCAAAGTAAAGTCTAACTGAAATACTCAGTTAGGGTCATACCTAAAGAATGAAACACACCAGAAAAGAACAATGCCTTATCCACTAGGGAAATAAAGTAAAGGTGGTGTGAAAGTTGACTCGCAATAAAGGAACATTTTGCAAAAGACTTAAAAGAGATGTTCCCAAGTGTCCATATTCTTTTCTGGCTACTAACATTAGCTCTCCTAATGGATAAAGGCTCATGGTACACTAAAAACTGGTCATGTAAACACATGAACAACAGCAACTACAACAACAAAAAGTTTTAATCAGTAGCCCATAAAAAAAGAAAAATATATCAATGTTAGAAACTAGCAACCCAGGTCAAGACTGGATAACCAAGTTCAAGAACTGGTGTTTGGAGACCACCAGAATAAACAAAAGTTAGGGGAAGTTAAAGATAGACAGACTAGAATTCAAACAAATGGTTACCTCCTTAATTGAGGTGGCATTGTATATCCATTTCCCATTGGGTTAGAGAGGCCAGCACAGAATCTGTGAGACTCCACTGGCTCCTCTTTTGATATGGTTAGAGGATTAACCAAAGCTCTACAGATATTAAGTCAGTCTATGTACAATTTCTAACAAAACGCCTTCTGGAAAAGCAGCAAGCACGCATAATTTTTGAGTTATCTCTACATTCTGCAATTTTTATTTCTTGTGTCCTTACTGTCATATATAAAAATCTCAAAATATATGTGCTGAAGAGCTAATCTTTCACAAAAATCAGCACATATACATATATATTTAAATAAATAAAATTTTAATAATGAAAAAAGGCATGGCTTAAGTATTTCCTGCAGTGACCAACACCTTTACTCTCTAGGCATTTGCCTCTACCCTCTCTGCCTTCTCTGTCTTCATGTCTGCCCTTATTTCATGACCGCTTGTTCACCACAGTTCCTTAGCATCCCTTCTTTGTAGTGTAGAAGCTCCAAAATGAAACCAGCATCCTCAGGGGAACAGGTCTAAACAGAAGACAAGTATTTAGGTCAAGCTTTGGATGGTTGTAAATATCACACAGGCAAAATATGACAAGCAAACTATAGCCATCTGTTACTAAGGACCTTCTATATCTAGAAGGCTTTATGTTAAGTTAAAACAAGAAAAAAGCATTCTAGTGAGAATCAATTAAAATGAATTTTAAAATAAAAGTTAGATGAATCTTCATAAAATATTCCAAGAGATTTTAACTTTGAATTTTCAAGATAGAGAGGATACTGGAGACATTAATGACAAGAACACAATGGATTAGAAATCTAACCTTTAAAATAAAAAGGTTGTTGTTGGCAAAATGAAGGGAGGTACAGCTTATACATAGCATAATATTACCTTATAACATAAATATGGTGATAATCAGTTTTGTTCTCCTCAAGATAAAATATCATCCTTAAACCAAAAACAGAGAAGACAAAATAGAGCAGGAGTGTTGCCTTTTCATGTAGTAAAATAAGTGAATGATGATAATAACATAATAACAGAAAAATCACCAATAGTTTGACATATATAATTTGACTATATAGTTTGAAATGGGAACTCATAAAGGAAGTACGTTCAGTCAAGGATTCATTAAAACCATTTTCTTATCTAAAGACTAGGTGAAATGATACATAAGTTCATGAATTAATGCCACTCAAATGAAAGAATGGAACATGTTAAAAACCAGGCAATCTTCACTAATTTCATCTCTGTTTGGTAATTTTAATCTTTGTTATGTACTATGAAATAAGACATATTTGGAAAACACACAAGAATTTTATGTTTGAGAAATCTTTGATGGAAGTAAAAAGAGTAGCATTTTCCATGAAAATAAATGTATTTGTGCATTATCCGAAAGACATTTTCCTTTGATATTAGTACCTGTAATGATCCTAACATACACTGAATGTCAATATGTTAATATTTATTTAAATGTTAAATCAATGCAAATAGCATCTGGAATGAGAATTTTATATGTGCCCCAAATACACAGAAGCATAGAGTCTTCAAAACACATATTGTTTTTGAGATATCCATATAGATGTCTTAGAATTTAGATACTTCTCTGATCTACTAAGTAGTCACTTAGAATAAACAGAATCCATAGAAGGATACTTAAAAGCTCTTTTAAAACTTGCATGAAAGAAAGTCAAATAAAAATTCATTAATTTCCCATTGATATCAGACATCAATATCTAAATCCTTTTCTACTAGAGACCCCCAGTGACCACACTAGCCTGGGACTGTTAGTAGACATTCATTATCCTTCTTGTCCTACCTTAGGATCTCTCTAGTCTCTCAGTCTTGTAGCAGACTGATTATAAGTGCCCATTTTCCCTTCACTTTGTAGAGAAACATAGTTCTCTAGCACATCCACCCCTGTCTCTCCAAACATAGTCTTTGTGGTACAGCAGCCTACATGCAGGAGTTCCTCCTACTACCATACATCCAACTCCCTGGAATTTCCAACAATTCATCTAGATCTGATTCTTCTAGCTCTTCCTCATCTTTTTCTCCTAGCAAATATAATATTCACTGCTACCTACCAAATTACAGAAATCACTTGCTACCAGGAAACCCACAGTCAGATGCCCACAACAAGCAAAGAAAAGGACAGTCACTCGACAAAGACAAGATCAGATAAAAATATCTAGAATTGCCTTAATCATTGTAACTCTAGAGCTGGAAAATCAACACTAAAGCAAAAATATTATCAGCCAGAATAGTATGCCTTCAACAGAATCTGGTAACCTTATTTCCATAGGCAATAAGAAATGTAATATACCTGAAGTTCAGAACAAGAATTTCTAAGTACCATTTATTAATATGCCCAAAGGGTTTAAAGGGTATATGAACATATCTCTTAATGGAGTCTGTAGAAACATAAAGAGATAGTTGAATGGAATAATGAAAATATTAAATAGAATTTAGGAAAGAAATAAAATTACTAAAAATAAGTGCTAAACTGAACTAAAACTGGAAAATAAAACTTAGAAACTCAAATACTCAGAAGTAAGCCCATGAATAGATTACAAGATATAGAAGAAACGGATACCTTAATCAAAGTAAATATTAAATCTAGAAAAAAAATACCTGGCACAAAACATCCAGAAATTATAGAACTATAATTTCTATACTATACTATACTATACTATACTATACTATACTATACTATACTATAAAACACCAAGTGTATGCATATTAGAAATAGAGGATGGTAATGAAACAAAGATCAAAGGTACAACAAAAGTGTTTTTAACATAATAATAGAAGAAAAATTCCCCAAGTTAAAGAATGTAGTGCCTAACAAAGGTACAAGAAGTATACAGAACACCCAATAGAGTGGACCAAACAGAAATTCCTATGACACATAATAAACAAACACTAAACATACAAAACATAGAAACAATATTAATATTGTCAAGGGAGAAAGACCAAATAACAGATAAATTCGGGCTCATTTAAATGACATCTGACTTGTCAGTGGGGTCCCTGAATGTCAGAATGGCCTAACGGCCATTCTACAAACTCCCAGAAATCATAACTACCAGACCAAATTATTATACCCAACAAAACTATTAATCACCTAAAGAACAATCCATGGTAAAACAAAGACAATCTCTCTCTCTCTCTCTCTCTCTCTCTCTCTCTCTCTCTCTCTCTCT
>NW_021604646.1:2235426-2269181 GCF_004785775.1 Grammomys surdaster | reverse complement strand
ATCCATCCATCTATCTATCTATCTATCTATCTATCTATCTATCTATCTATCTCCAATTCTATAGAAGCCAAGAAAGGGAATAGATCAGTCATAAGAGGTTATTCACATGTGAGAACACACAAGGAATAAATAATCCTGTAACAATAAATGAAAAGAACAGAAAAGACACATAGGATGACAGCAAAAAATAGGAATCCATATATATAGCTGATTGATAAATCTCAATATTATTGATCTCAATTCCAATTAAAAGACACACAAAAAGCTTGGATTAGGAAACACAGTCCATCTTTCTGTTTCTGCATTCATAGAACCAACCTCAAAATCAAAGACAGTTGCCACTGTGTAAAATGTCAAAATGTATGACAAGAAATTAGATCCCATAAGCAAAAAGGTTTAATCACTTTAATATAAGACAGATAGACTTTAAGCCAAAATTATTCAGAAAAGTTATGGAAGAATATTACGTAATCATCAAAGGGGAAATTGATCAAGAGAATATAATAACTCTAAACATATATTCATTAAATGCAAGAACACTGAATTTTGTTTTTAAAAGTATTACAGCTTAAATCACTTATTGACCCTCATACAATCATAGTAAGCAGCTTCAATACCCTATTCTGATCACAGTGACAGATTTCCTCCAAAACAGCCACACCTCCTAATAAAGCAACTCTTTATAGATCATGCATTCAATCCACAAGTCTGCAGGGGCTATTCCTGTTTAAACCACCACCAGCTTCACCAAAACCTTTCCTTGATGCTCTAGGAACTATGTGAAAGAGAAGGCAGAAAAATCTACGAGCCAGAGAAAATGGATGACTCTAAGGAAAAGTGTACTATAGAAAAGGGGTTGATACACTATGAACTCAGAGACACTATGGACTCATACACAGGCACTGTACAAGAGCTAGCTGGGGTCCAGATAATGCAAAGAGGAATTAGACACAGGTTCCTATCCTTAATGAAGAACCAATCTACGTTTGACACCTACTTACAAAGAAAATATTAAAATTTTCCAATATAGTCTCAAAGGCGTGTTAACCATATTTCATGGTAAGCCCAGGTCTAGAAGCAGATGGCCAACACAAAACAAACTCAGTGTTTTTGGAGACTGACTCATATGCTTTGTTTAGATATTTGTCTTCTTTAATTTTTGACTGTATATTGTAGTTTTCAATTTTGTGGTTCTGTGAGTTTCATTTTTATAGTGTTTGAATGTGTGTGTGCGTGTGTGTGTGTGTGCACGTGTGTGTGTGTGTGCACATGTGTGTGTGTGTGTGTGCACGTGTGTGTGGTGTGTGTGTGTATGTATTTTGGCCTTGTTTCTTTCTTTTTTTTTTTTTGATGTCTTTTCCTGGTTGTTTTCAAAAGAGAATGAAGAAAGAAAATTCAGGTATTTGAGTAGGTAGAAGGTGAGGAGGATCTGGGAAGAGGTAGGAGGGTAATAATCTGATCGGAATATTTTGTGTTAAATTTTTTTCAACAGAACAAAACTAAAGTTTGTGAACTCTGATGATATCAGTATTTATAGGAAGTTCTCTGAAATATATTCATGAAGTATTTTCTTGTTATTTTTTATGTTGTTTGTTTCATTCTTTTTTGATTTTCCATATCTTTAACGCTTGTCCTGCTTCACAAACTCAGAATGTGGGCACAGGAATTCCTATCTTCTGTGCTCCTGTGGTCTGTGTACTGTCCTGGGCAGTTTCTCATATGTGAAAACATAATATCACAAATTTATTTTTAAATAAAAAATACCATATTAGAGCAGCTAGAATTTAGAAATTCAGAGAATGGCTTTAAACTGAGCAGAATTTAGCCAGACACCAGGAAAAATCTATACCTGTGCTATAATATTAAGGCATCTCACATACTAGCAAACAATGACTTGTGATACTAAACCTCAGTTTTTGTGAGAATACAAGTGTATTGTGGGACCACAGTTGTTATTTTAACTTTACTCCTAGCATGATGTCTAATAATACTAATGACATGCTAACTCTAAGTGAACAAAATATGAGATCAAACGCAAATTTATACATGTCCATCATGTATTTTGAAATCACATTAATAAATCATATGAGTTGATGCCATTCAATATATGTAGTTATGACTTTAGGTATGTAATTGCAGCTCTTCTTTCTTACAGAATTTTAAACATATAACATCATCAAAAATGAAAAAGTTGTACACAGAGCATGATCTCTATACTGTGAAAGATGGGAGCTGTTTTCAGGCAACTTCTGCTTCCTTGGGATTCTGTGAGCTGTGAAGTACATACTTCATAATGGTCAGGCTATATGTCATGTTTGGATTTTATTTTGCTTTGTTACATTTGCAGTGTAGAGGACAGTCAGTATCTGCCTTTGTTCAGACCTCAGTGAAACCCTCATTGTTACCAAATGCAGGAATGGTTGGCTTTTGCTTAAAGCACACACACTGCTAACCCTGTCCTTTCTAATGAATTTGAAGTAAATCATTACAATTGCTACTTGGTTCTCATCCTGAAGTGTGAGAAATCTGTAAAATTGTGAGAGAAATAACCTGGTTGCAAAATTGTTTCAGAGATACAGTATAACTTTATTTAGCTTGTTTTATAACATTATTTTATTTAAAAAAATCATTGCACTGCCATTTCTATTGAAGTAATCCAGCATTTTAAAAACTTGTTTTAAAGCCATAGGGTGTCCTTAATAGCATATCCAATAATACAGTTTGAGAAAGTATGTGCTAGACTGTTAATAAATTATAGAAAGCACTTTTATATAATTGTTTTTACCGCAATGCATTATTTGAAGTATCATATTTAGCAAATTACTGAGGATGCTGAGGATGAAAAATATTAAACACAGGAAGTTCTGTAAATACAGCCAGTTGGAACTGGTAAGTACTCATACTTTCCTTCTCTAACATTTAAGCAAAACAAATTCACTTGCAGAATTTAAACTATTGAGTGACTAAGATGTTATCTTCAAACGTGGCACTTTGAAGTATGATGTTATAAGAACTCAGACAATTCAAAAGAATTTTTGTCATGTTTATAATCTTTGACAGGTAGTTTTGTAGAATTTATGTTAGTGAACTAGCAAGTGGGATTAGGGGAGGCAATGGTGTATTTTACAAAAGGCTACTTTACTGGAGGTTCATTGTTGGCCTTCCTTCTACACTCTGCCCAACTGTTACCTGTGGGACTGCGTATGGGTATTCTGGGTCATGGCTGGGCGTTGCCTAGAACACGGTGACTCTGTGTGAGAACTGGCAGGAGTTCAGCGTGCCGCTGGAGCCCAGGGTCCTGAAAAACAGTCCAGTATCCATAAAACTCAGTCACATAGGCTGGCCATTACAGCCCCTGCCAAAGTGTACAGGTAGAGGGCATGACTAGGGATTTACATACTAATGAAGGCATGCTTCCCCAGATCCTCCCCCATCCTCCCCAGATTCTCCCCCTTTATCCCTCCCTATACAACTTGGACTGCCCTGAGTTTTAGTGGGTTACTCCAGATTCATCCACCATCCGCCATGACAATAAACCCTTTTGGAACCAAGGACTTCCTCATGTCTTTGGGGCCTGCCGTCGTCAAAGCATCTGGCCTCTGGAACCATAGACATTCCTCCTGCATGTGGGACCAGCTGCATCATGGAAGCCTCCGGGCCTCCACCAACGCTGTGGCCTCTATTTTTTCCCCACAGTTACCTAGCAACAGCTACATAGGCCTGGCTTACTATAAAAGGGACTGTTAGGCTTCTCCCTCTCTTTCAGCCTCTCTGATTCCCTTTACTCTCCCTGACCGCTTTCTCCCTCTCTCCCCTTCTCCCTTCCCCTTCCATGTGTTCCTGGACGGTCTCTTCCTCCCCCCTCCCTGTTCCTTCTTGTTCTGTCTCTACTTTCTTCTCAACTTCCCTTCCCATGCCCCCAAATAAACAGTATTCTATATTAGACTTTTATTATGTCTGTAATCTTGGAGGAAGTGATGCCTCACTATGGACATGCTGAGGTACCCCCTCCTACCACACTATATCATAGTCTACAAAACATATCCTTGGCATTATTAAACACATAATCTAGGAAACTCATTAATAGTTCGAAAGCAGTGGGAAGTGCAAGGTCAAAAGTACTGTGGCACAAATGATTTAAGCTCGGGAGAGGAGAAGGGTAGTGGGTTTGGTTATTAGAAAGGATGTCATAAGAAGCCCAAGAAAGGTGTTCAGGAAAGTTATGGGAAACCATTGTGGAAAATGCCATATCCCAAATTGAAGAAACTTGCTCAGGACTGCTTGGTGTATCCTGTCTAAGGCAGGTCTTTCTGCATCTTTCTCTGTTTAGGTCTTGTAGCCATAAAGTGCTCTCTCATGCATTGAGTTATTTTCTAAGCTTTAGTATACTGACCCAGTTCCTATATATTTTTGACATGTTCTTTTGATTTGGGTGTGCCACATTGAATAACGAATCTACTTTTCTATTTTATTAAAATATTTATGAGGTCTCTTCTCAATTCCAGGTCTACTACTAGCTTAGAGGATAAAAAGAGGGGCAAACAGCATGAATCATCACTCAGGCAGCTGGACAGCAAATGTCACAATAGAGCACAGACTTAAATAATGCATGTGCACAGAGAAGTGTGTGAGGGAGTGACAGGAGTAAATGTCCTCCTGGAAATGATGTATTAAAAGTCCGAAGGAATTATTAGTAGTAGTTCTGGGCAGAATTGAATGAAGTACTTGAATCTGTCCTACATATTTTATTTTTCCTGGAAAAGCAGAAAAAGATTCAGATATAATAATGATTTGTTATGCACACAATATAATTAGAAGGAGTTTATGTGGTCTCCTCTCAAGGGAGTCTACTAAACCTACATTCAAACTATACTATAATTAAAAGTATTTACTTATAAATTCATTACAATTCCCCCAAATCTCAAAATTTTATATTAGATCGTTAATAATTTTATTTTGTTTAAGAGAAAGTAATTCCTGTACCAATAATGTGAGTCATTTCTAAGGAGGAAAATACATATCACATTCCATGAATATAGAAAAAAGTGAATAAGATAATTTGTTAGATAAAATAAAGTTCTAGTAAAATGTGTGGGAAGGCCTATTTATGTGTTTTTAGAAAGGATTTAATTCTCCAAATAGAACAAAATATAACATATGAAAGAAAATATTTGAAAATTAAATAATGCCAATTCATAAATTTTGTTTATTAAAAGCTATTAAATATGAGAAAAATAAACATTATATATATGTCATTGCATACTCAACATAAAAAAGCTTATTATTTATGTGGAAGATTTTTATATTTTCTGTTTGTTCTAGGAATACTAAAAGTGTTTATATCACTGGTATTGTTCAAACCAGAAGACACTTAAGGGTGAGGAAAACATTTGATGGGTAAACTAGATACTACACAACCTTGAGGCTCGTATTTTGAAAGTCAGAACCACGTAAATGCCATATTTGGCAGCATAAGCATGTAAATGCCATATTTTGCAGCATAAGCCTGTATTCTGAGTGTACTATGTATGGATAATGGGAGATGGGTATCGAATAGAACCTGGAATCTTATAGGCCCACTGGTCAGAAATACATAGCACAGGCAGGAACCAACACTGAAAATGTCCTCTTTCCTCTACAGTTTCCTCATGATATACACAAATGGTCAAATATGTACACATACACACACACAGGTGCAAACACACAAACACACAGGCACACACACAAGTCATACACATACATAATAGTAGAAAAGTGTCAAAGAACAAGTCATTCATAGGCTCAAAAGTTTCATGTGTTCCCTTTAACTGACTTGGATGCTCTTTCTCTTATTCATTATGTGTAATTAGTGCACATATTTTGAATAAAAAATGATACATATTTAGGAGTTGATATGTGATGTTTTGATATCTGTATATTTTGTTGAATGGTCACAGTAAGTAGCATTTCTAGGACCTTAAATATTTATCATTTTCCATGAATGGATATTGCACATCCAGCTGTTTTAAGACAAGCACTGAATTATGTTCCTACTGTGTAAGAGGAAACTAGAAATTGTATGTAATGACCACCTCTCCCTGTCCACACTTCCTCATGCACTGACCCCCTCTCCCATGATTTTCCCCATCAACAAAAGTCAATGCCCATAATCTGTGAATGGAGCACTTTAGATGCTCGGTCTACATTTCCTGGTATGTTGTTCTCCAGGTTTAGTCGGCCCTCGCCCCAGTTCTAGCAAATGGGTCATTTGTAGAGCTTGCCTTTATTTGAACACATTTTAGATACATATATTTTTATTTTCTTCTTATTATGATTAATTATTTCATTCGTTTGCGTCTCAAATGACATCCTATTTCAACAGTTACCACCTCCACTAACCCCCATCCCATGATATCTCACTTCCAGCTTACCCCTCTGCCACCCTCCATCTCACATCTGCTCCCCCTCCCCGCTTCCCTTTTGACTATATGAGAGTGCTCCCCCACCCACCCACACTTTCTGGCCCTAAGCTCCAACATCCCCCTTACTCTGGGGCATTAAACCTCCCTGGGACCAAAGGTTTTCCCTCCTGTTGCTGTCAAGGAAGGGCATCCTCTGCTATTTATATATCTCAAGCCAAAGTTCCCTTTAGGTACACTCCTAGGATGGTGGTCAGTCTCTGGGAGAGCAGGGTGGTCTGGCCAGCCTATGTTGTTCATTCAATGGAGTTACATTCCCCCTCCACTCCTCCATGCCAGCTCCCCCACCAGGTTCCCTGAGTTCAGCCTACTGGTTGGTACCAAGCATCTGCCTCTGAATTGGTCAGTTGCTGGCCAGACCTCCCCAGGAACTGCCACACTTGGTTCCTGTCCTCAAATGTCTCCTGACCACAGCAATAGTGTCCCTTTGGTGTCTACAGACATATGTATCCCCAGATGGGGTTGTTCCCCAGATGACCCTTCCTTCAGTCTCTGTTCTATTTTTTGTCCCTGTTCTTCCTTTGGACAGAAATATTTCTGGGTTAAAAAAATTTTGAAGGGTTGGGGACTTAGCTCAGTGGTAGAGCACTTGCCTAGCAAACACAAGGCCCTGGGTTTGGTCCTGAGCTCTGAAAAAAAAATGAGACGGGTGGGTAGTTCCATCTTGCGACCAGGGTCCCTGCCTATCCACTGAGGGTGTTATCTGCAGGTCCTATCTCCTCCTTCTCTGTGCATTACAGCTAAAGTTGTCAGAATAGGTACATAATTTAACACTCTTTTCTTTAGTCCTTTCTACTACATGCTTACTTCCAAACACAGTGTAGCATGCTAATCACTGGGAATTTCCAACCTCAAAACTGAAACTTTTACCTCATATCCACAACTCTTCACCCTTTTTAGGAAGCAATATTCTATCCTTTGTAAAGTGAATTTGAATATTCAAGGCATTATATATATATATATATATGGAAGTATATGCTATATGACCTTCTGTTACTTGCTTATTGCACTTACCAAAAATGTCCTGAAGACTTAAATATAATAGTTTATAAAGCAAAATTAGTTTATTTTAAAAGACTAAAATTTTCAACTTCCTTGAAAGTTTATATTATTTCTTTGTCTGTATAAGAAGGTTAATTTGGTTTTATTCCTTCAATAATGTACCTAAAGCTGAAATGAACATGGAAGTCCAAGGAAGACAGAAAAATTAACCACAAGTATGCAAAAAGTTACTCAGTATTGATGATCTTTAGGAAAATAAAACTATTATTGTGATAAAGTAGTATGTGTCAGAATGCAACTATACATGTGTGTGTATGTGTGTGTGTGTATGTATGTGTGTGTGTATGTGTGTTTGTGTGTGAGTCTGTGAAATAATATTACAAGTGCTCACAGAGGAAAAATAAGGACAGTTGTATACTGTGAGTAGAAAATATAAAACTTTTGCCCTCTGTGGAAAACATAATGAGATCTCTCAACAAGGATCTTGGTTTTTACCTCCTGGTATATACTCAAAGTTATTCAAATTAGGGTCTCAGAAAAAATGGAACCTCTCAGAGGACAGCCATGATAGGCTACTGTCTGTGAGCACAGTATAGATTTAGTAATATTTTCAGGGTTTAGTGCATGCCCATGGGATGAATCCCAATTTATGCTGGTCAGTGAATAGCCTTTTCTTCAGTGTTTGCTGTGTTTTTTGTTCCTGCATTTCTTTTAGACATGAATAATTCTGGATCAAAAATTCTGAAGGTGGGTCAATGTCTTAGTTAGGGTTTTACTGCTGTGAACAAACACCAAGACCATGACAACTCTCATAATGACAACATTTAATGGGGGCTAGCTTGTAGGTTAAGAGATTCAGTCTATTATCATCAACACAGAATCCCATACCCACAATGACACACCACTCCAACAAGGCCACACCTACTTCAGTAGGACCACACCTTCTAATAATGCCACTCCCTGGGCCAAGCATATACAAATCATCATAGTCTACTCCCTGGGCCCCATAGGCTTGTTCAAACATGAGTCTATGGAGGCCATAGCTAAACATAGTGTAATACAAAATACATTTAGCCCAACTTCCAAAGTCCCCATAGTCTATAGCAGTCTCAACCATGTTGAAAGTCCAAAGTCCAAAATCTCTTCTGACATTCATCCAATCATTTAACTGTAATTCCCCCCCAAAGTCAGGAAAACAACTAGGTAAACTCCAAACTCTGCATCTTCTTGTCTGATGTCAAAGCAGTCTTCAGATCTCTTAATGCCTTTTTCATTTTTTTTTAATATTCTGGGTTGTTCCAAAAGGCTGGAGTCTCTTCTCAAGTTCTGCACTCTGTAGCAATCTACGCTCAGGTTGACCCACTGCCGCTAATGTTGTTGGTGATCATCTCATGGTACGGGCATCTCTGATACACTGGGGTCTTCCACTACAACTATGACTCACCAACAGTCGCTCATAGGCTCTCTTCCTGGTGCCAAGCCTCAACTCCTTTGCATGTCTCCTTTAGTCCTGGGCTGCCAACTCCAACTGAGGCTACATTTTCACCAATTGCCTTCCATGGCCTCGCACAGTACCAAGCCACAGCTGTTCCTCATGATTCCTTCATGCCTTCAAAACCAGTACTGCCTGGGTGACTTTTACACATTACCAAGTACAGCTGCAGCACAAGGTATAACCTTGGCTATCTCTGGAACATAGCTTCTTTGTGCTCTCAGAAACACTTCCCAGAAGATTTTACCTCAGTGATGCTTGTCTCTTCTTGATCACCACTAATTTCTTAGCTCCTGCTGACCAGCATTAATTGTACCAGTAGTCTCTTCTATTCTGGACTCTAAAGCTAGAAGCACGTGGATGAAGCTGCTGTGTTCTGCTGCTTGCTGGGGCTGGGACATGCCCCCCACCCCCATCCTTATTCTATTACCAGATTTCTGTTTTCTGACTCCCTTTCTGCCCGAGAGTGACTTTCCTGGAACAAGCTCTGTAGATTGGCCTTGAACTCAGAGATTTGCATGGCTATGTCTACTGTAATGATGAGATTAAAAGTGTGTACTAACATTCCTGGATTTAAGCTTTTCTACAACTAAGATATGCTTTGTCCCAGGCTGGCCTGTTTGGCTTTATCTCCTGGATCTAAATTTAGCTGGGTAGGATCTTAACCAAAAATCCCTTAGACTATTATCTCCAAGAATATAGGATTCAGTTCCATCTCACTTCCTGGTGTCCTTTTAATATTTGAACCATCTATTTTATACTTTTCCTTTCTAATATTGTTATGCTTGTTCAAACGTTTCTTCGTGAGACATAACCAGAGAACAAAGTCTCTGCTGGGCTTTTTGGAAACTTCTTTTATCAATGCAATTATTATAATTATCATTACCTTAGATGCAGGTAGACTCTTTTTGCCCATCCACATTCTTCACCAAAATACCACAGACACAGTATTTAAGCCACATTCTGAAATTATTCTGCACTGAAACCTGTTGGGCCAGGTCTGCACAGTTCAAATCATTCATAGCAACAAGTTTTTCATATTTCTACTAGGATACCACATTAATCCCAACTTAAAGCATTCCACTGCTTTCCAAAGTCCTAAAATCCATATTCTTCCAAACAAAAGCATGGTCAGGCCTACCACAGAAATACCACAGTCCCTGTTACCAACTTCTGTCTTGGTTAGGGATTTACTGATATGAACAGACACCATTACCAAGGCAAGTTTTATAAAGGACAACATTTAATTGGAGCTGGCTTACAGGTTCAGAGATTCAGTCTAGTATCATCAAGGTAGGAACATGGCAGCACTCAGCAGGCATGGTGCAAAATGAGCTGAGAGGTCTGCATCATCATCTCAAGGCTGCTAGCAGAACACTGGCTTTCAGGCAGCTAGGATGAAGGTCTTAAAGCCGATACTCACAATGACACACCTACTCCAGCAAGGCCATACCTACTCCAACAGGGGCATACTTTCTAATAGTGCCACTCCCTGGGCCAAGCTTATACAAGCCATCACAGTTGGTGACCCCATCCTTCTACCAGGGGCACTGACTATCTACTGGAGGTGGACACTTTTAAGTTCCATCTACCCACTATGGGGCATTTCAGCTAAGGTCAACCCCATTGAATCCTGGCTGTCATCTTGGAGGCTATACCAGCATCTAACTGTGATAGATTCAGATACTTATAGCCAACCATTGGGCTGAGTTTAGAGACTCCTATGGAAGAGTTAGGGGGAGGATTGAAGGTGCTAAAGGGGATGGCATCCCCAAAAGAAGACCAACTAACCTGGACACCTTGGAGCTCTCAGAGAGTAAACCACTAATCAGATAGCATACAAGGTACATATGTACCCCAGCACATATGTAGCAGAGGACTGCCTTTTCTGGCCTCAGTGGGAGAAGATGCATCTAATCCTGTAGAGACTTGATGCTCTAGGGAAAGGGGATGCCCATGCCATGTCTCAGAGGCAAAAGGAATGGGAAATGTGATGAAGAACTCTGGGAGGATGGAGCCCAAACAGGGTCAAAATTTGGAATGTAAGTAAATAAAATAATTAATTTTTAAAAAGAAAGGGGAAAAAGAAAAATAGATGCCTGTATTTTGAAACGCTTTTGCATTAGAATACTTTTTTCCTTAAGCATCCTTCAGGATATGGAGGGTCAAACACTAATACTACCTTCTCTTTTTATTTTCTACTTTGTCTTTCATTGTAAATCATCTTGTGTTATAGATGGTAGGAAGTAGAAACTTAGGTGTATAGGAAACTAAAAGACACAACTCAGATCTAACGTCTCTCCCAAGTTTACGCCTTTGGGGTAATGCATATAGTATGCTTTTTAAAAGAGAGAATTGATACTCAAATAAATCCCATATAAGAATTCAGATAAGTTAGGTGTGGAGAGCCATTTATTAAGCTACATAAGGCAATACATAAATAAGTTCATCTTCTGCCATATATCTTCGGATCACACACTTTTCCATTGGGGCTTTTTTTTTTATACCTTGTTCTTAAACCCTCTTTAATATAAAGTAGAACTTTCATAGTTTACATGAAAAACTATCAAATCAGTTCAAGAACCAAGACAGGATTTCCCACAGCTGTCTCTGTCAGATTGGAAGTTTTGTTTTGTTTTGTTTTGTTTCTCTCTACAGCCTCGAAGGCTCAGTAGACTTATTACAGCTGTCAAAACGATATTAGACAAATCATGCCTAATGTAAATAAGTGGTCTCTCACCTTTGAAATTCTAACACTGCAGAAATATTGTGCTCAACATTCACAGAAGGAAACGCTTCCTCAAAATGAGGATGATACAAATAAAAGTATACAGACATATTTGATGCGTGTAAAACACTTTCCCCATGATCATGCAGCCGAGGTTAGAAATAAAACTACAAATCCCAAACATACAATGCCCCTAGGAATACCAGGTTTTTGTGTTTCCTAATTCACCTCCTACCCTGTGTCATAAGGTCTCTACAGAAGAGTTCCAAAATCTATACGGTGACTCTATATTCCCAAAACATGTTAAGCATTAGAAATTCAGAATTAAATAGAATAAAAAATTTTCTGAAATTTCTGAAATCACATTAGTATGGTCATACCATTTCAAATTACATTTTGAAAAACACAATAAACGACTATAAGATAAATACAGAATCCTATTGTGCTAAGATTCTATTAACTATTTTAGATAGGTTTTATCACTAACAATATGCAATATGGCCATGTTCATTGCTATAAAAAAATGTTACCAGAAGATTGTAAATTTAAGCAACATACAAAATGGTTTAATGGCTTGCTATTTATATTTGATAACAGAAACTTTCAAAATTAACACTACTTTAGCAATATAGAGTAATTTGAATATAATATTATAAAAGAAACATGTAATATTTTAGAATTATTATAACTGAAACTAATATTAAAAGCATACAAAGGTAAACTGCTCAATGTTATAATCTTAATATGCTTCACAGTGACTTTTCATGACAGAGATTTTTAATTTTGAAGAACCATGTTCATATTTAAGATGTATTCTATGATATATAGTGGTTCAAAACTTAATTTTTAATTTTCATTTTTCCTGATGTTTGACATTAGTTAATCCATTTTGCCTTTCATGTTGAAATTTATTTCTTCTCAAGTTTATAAAGGAGCTTATACTTAATATTTTAATTTTACTAGCAGAGAATACATTTTTTTATCAGTCAGAAATTTCTAGTGTTTATTCATCATGCAGTTTTCTAAATAGTCGACTTATAATCTTTGACAGTAGCAGTCTATCATATATATAATTATATGTATATATGTTTTATGTAATTATCTATTTTATAATATTCGGCAACCCACAAATGTTAAATGGGTGTGGAGGCCTGTCTCTGCTCTCAGAACATAGTAAGGATAGACTGGCATTCCCTAGAACAAGCTATTTTTTTTTTCACCAAATGGACAACCTCTGAGTTCAAATAAGATGGCTTGTCTCAATTTGAAGAAGGGATACTTTGTCAGTTACAGGCACGCCTATTAACATCGTCCTTATACACACATGTGAATATGTAAACAGACATGCATGTGTAACAGGCAAGGATATGGGACTGTATAATCCCGAGGGATGTGGACAGATATGCTGCAGACTCTAAGAAATGACAGATGCCAGCCCAGATTATTATTGTACTCAGCAATGTTTTTAATAAACATAGTTGGAAAAAATTATATATATCCCTATAGAATTACTAGAAGGAAAACTCCAACACTCCAACACCAAGAGTTAAAACTACACCTAAGAAAATACAGAAAATAAAAAATCTCATACCAGCAAAACAAAATGAAGCAAAACATAGACACACACAAACACACACACAGTCACTTACTTAGGACCACTGCCACCACCACTACCAAAATATCAGGAACTAACAAACATTGGTCACTGATTTCAGTAGTTTCAATTACCCTGTAAACAAAGACTGATACTAACATACTGAATGTGTAAACAAGGACATCCTTCTGCTGCATCCCAGAAACACAGTATAGAGATAACTTCAGGGTAACATGTTAGAAAAAGATATTCCTAGATAATAGGCTTATAAAGTTATAAAGCAATCTGGCATAACCTTTTTAATCCCTAAAAAAATAAACCCTAAACCAAGAATAATCAAGTAGTTAGAGAAAGATACTATACACTCATGAAAGAAAAAAATCCACCAAAAATTGTATTTCTTTTTTTTTTTGCCTTCTTATTTTTTATTAATTATTTTATTTACATTCCAAAGCTGTACTCCTACTTGGTCACCCCTCCATGTGTTTTTCAACCCCTGCCCTTTCCCTTTGCTTCTGGGAGGATGCATCTCCCCCACCTACCCACTCCAACCTCATTCCTCTAGTATCTCCCTTCCCTGGGGCATCAAGTTTCTACAGGATTAAGTAAAAGCTTTCCCACTGAGGCTAGACAAAGCATTCCTCTGCTGCATATGTAGCTGGGACAATGGACTAGCCCATGCATGTTCTTTGGCTTGTGGCTTAGACTCTGAGAACTCTGAGAGATCTGATTACTTGATAATCTGTTGTTCTTTCTATGGAGTTGCAATCACCATCAGCTCCTTTAGTTGGTCCACCAACTCTTCCAAGGGGTCCACAACCTTAGTCAAATGGTTTGCTGTAAGTATCTTCATCTGTTTCAATCATCTGCTAGCAGAGCTTCTCAGAGGACAGACATGCTAGGCTCCAGTCTGGAAGCACAAAAAGGCATTGGTAATAGTGTTGGGGTTTGGTGCTTGCCCATAGGATGGATCACATGTTCAGCCTGTCTCTGGATGGCCTTTTCTTCAGTCTCTGTCCCTTTTCTACTCTGCATTTCCTTTCGATAGGAACAATTCTGAGTCAAGAATTTTGAAGATGAACAGATGGCCTCATTCCTCAAGTGGAGACCATGTCGATTTATTAGGCAGACTCTTTATGTTCCAACTCTCCACTGTTGATCATTTTGGCTGAGGTCATCCCCATTGGGTCCTAGGAGCCTCTCACATCCCTGGAGTCTGGGACTTTGTAGAGGTCCCTCTGTACCCAACCCTGCACTGCTGCATATTTCTATTCATTTTCCTGGCCCTCTGGGCTTTTCTACTGTCTATGCCCATACCAACCTCTTTTCCCTCCCCTTTCTCTCTCTCACCCAGGTCCATCCTTCCCTCTTCCTCTTGTGATTACTTGAATAATCAACGATTCACAAACATAGGTAAAATGGCTGAGTAAGCATTAGACTGTAAATCTAACACAGGGGTTTAAGTCCTCTTTTTACCAGGCCTTAAGGTGATTATCATGTCTAATTGTAAATTCGAAGGGGTAGAGAAACTCCTCTTTTAAGGCTTCTCCCGCCCCCTGCTGAGTGAGATCAAAGTATCCACACTTGGGCCCTATATAGCTTAAACTGCATATTGACCCTTTAGACCCCACTTTTACCAACAGACAGGTCATGGAAATAAAAATAAAACAGAAAATCATTGGAGCCAACAGGCATTATAAAACAAATTGCCCTAACAGTTATCTACAGAACATTTCACCCCAAAACAACAGGACGTTAACTCCTTTTCCACATCTAGTAGACTGGTCTCCAAAATTGTCTGCATACTCAGACCCATAGCAAGGCTCAACTGATACAAGAAACTTGAAATAACCCTTTGCATCCTGTCAGACCACCACTGATGAAAGCTACATATCATCAACAACAGAAACAACAGAAATTTGACAAATTCATGGAAATTGACCAACTCTCTACTGAATGAAATAAAGAAATTGAAGACTTCCTAGAATTTAATAAAAATAGATATACAGCATACCAAAACTTATGGGGCCCAATAAAAGTGATGCTCAGAGGAAAGTTCCATAGTACTTAAGGCCTACATGAAAATCTTAGAGGGATCTCATACTAGCAACTTGAAAGCTCTAGAACAAAAAGAAGGAATCACACACAAGATCACTACATGGGTAAATACTAAAACTGATGCCCGAAATCAAGGAAACAGAAATAAGTAGAACAAAAGTGAATAAGAAAAAATAAAGATGAAAAAAGAAAGAAATAGAACAACAGAAACAGATTTCTTGTTGTTTGTTGAGAAAAATCAACAAGATAGAAAAACTCTTATTCAAAATTCCTAAGAAAAGTACCCAAATTAACAAAATCAGAAACAAAAGTGGGGCATAACAACAAACACTAAGGAAATCCAGAGAACTATAAGGCCAGACATTAAAATCCTATACTTCAACAAAATGGGTAATCTAAGAAACGGATAGTATATGTAAGTATTTCTAAAACTTCCACCAGAGATCTCCTATAGCTGATACACACTTTGAGCAACTTGGCTGCATACAAGATTAACTCAAGTCAACAAAACACCAAAACTAAAACAAAACAAAACAGAACAGTAACCTTCCTGTATACAAATGACAAATGGACAGAAAAAGAAATCAATTAGGCAAACAACACCCTTCACCATAGCCTCAAATAATATGAAATATTTTAAAGTAACTCTAAGCAAGAACATGAGCTTGTCTGATAAAAATTGCAAGTTTTATAAAAAAAGAAATTAATGAAAATATTAGAAGTTGGAAAGGTCTCCCATACTTATTGATAAGTAAGATTAACACAGTGAATATGATTATTTCATCAAAAATAATCTACATTACTTTACAGATGGAATGCACATCAAAATTACAACACAATTTTTGAAATTTGAAAGGAAATTCTTAATTCACATGGAAAAAATGAAGCAAAACAGGAAAACAAAATAGCTAAAATGATTCTGAACAATAAGAGAACTACTGGATATATATCATGCTTGATTTCAAGTTGAACAACACAGCTATACTAGTAGTAGTAATAGCAGTAGTAATAATAAAATCACTTGGTATGGGCGTAAAAATAGACAAATTGATAAATACAATATAATTGAAGATTGAATACCAAAACCATAAACCCACGCACCTTTGGACATTTAATATTTTTATATAAATAAATAAATAGGAGGAATACACACTGGAATGGAGACTGCATCTTCAACTATACTGCTGGATAAACTGGATATCTGCATATAGAAGAATGCGAATAGATTCATATTGTTATCTTCCTGCAAACAACTCAAGTATCAAAGACTTCAATATAAAACCAGATATACTGAAACTGATAGAAGGGAAATTGGGAGAAAGCCTCACTTACATTGGCATACAAGACAATTTCCAGAACAGAATTGCACAGGTACCACTACCACAATTATTAAATAGGACCTCAAGAAACTGAAAAGCTTCTTTAAAGCAAAGGGTACCATTGATTGTACAAATGAGGGTCTACAGAACAAGCATACATTAAAAAAAACCACTCCACATCCTATAGACATATAATATATAAAATATAATATACAAAATATATAAAGATTTTCAAAAATTTTATATCACAAAAATAAATTATTTGATCATTAAATGAGGTATAGGTATAACAGAGTACTTACAATGGAGAAATATCAAATACCTGAGAAACTTTTAAAATGTTCAACATCCTTTGACAAGAGAGAAATGCAAACTGAAAGTACTTTGAGTGCCTATATTGCACCTGTCAGGGCAGCTAAGATCAATAACTCTAGTGGCAGCTTATGACAGTGAGCAAGCACCACAGGAAGAACACTCTTTCACTGCTGGTGGGAGTGCAAAGGTGTATAGCCACTGTAGAAAGCAATATAATACTTTCTCAGAAAATTGTAAATATATTTAGCTCAATTCCTAGTTATACTACTCTTGGGCATATTCCCAACAGATTTTCCATCCTACCTCACAGGACCCTTGCTAATCTATGTTCAGTATAGCTTTATTCATAATAACAAGAAACCTAAAACAACCTAGATATCCCTCAATGAAAGAATGAATAAACAAAATGGGGTATATTTAAATAATGGAGTATTACTCTTCTGTTAACATAAATTAGCAGGACCTAGAAAACAATCTTCCAAGGTAAGGTAACCCAGACCCCAAAAGACAAATTTAATATCTATTCCCTTGTAACAGGGTATTATCCATTGTGATGGTTTGCATATGCTTGGCCCAGGGAGTGGCACTACTAAAAGATGTAGCCCTTTTTGAGTAGGTGTGTCTCTGGGGGTATAGACTGTAAGACCTTCATCCTAGCTGCCTGGAAGCTAGTATTCTGCTAGCAGCCTTAAGGTGAAGATGTAGAATTCTAAACTCCTCCTGTCCCATACCTGCCTGGATGCTGCCATATTCCTGCCATGATGATAATGGACTGAATCACTGAACCTGTAAGCCAGCCCCAATTAAATGTCGTCTGTATATGCCACCAGTAAAACCCTATGACAGAAGTTGTAACCAGGGACTGGGGATAGCTCTGAATAGACCTGACCATGCTTTTGTTTGGGATAATGTGGATTTTGAGACTTTGGTATTTGGAAAGCAGTGGAATACTTTAAATGGGGCTTAATGTGCTATCCTAGTAGAAATATGGAAGGCTTTGTCAATGAGAGTGATTTGAATTATGAGGACATGTCCCAAGAGGTTTCAGTAAAGACTTTCAATATGTGGCCTATAGACTGTCTTTGTAATATTTTGGTGAAAATCTGTGTCTACTTTTTGCCCTTGTCTGAAGACTCTGCCTGAGGCTAAGGAGAAGAGACTCAGATTAATTGCATTGACAAAGGGAGTCTCAGAAACGCCCATCATAGACCTTGTTCTCTGGTTAAACCTCATGAAGAGCATTTTAAACAACCATAGTAAGCTGAGAAAGGAAAAATAGAAAACATATGGTTTGAGTGTTAAAGGGACACCAGGAAGTGAAATGAAGCTGAATCCTGTGCATAAGCATGTACACGCACGCACACACACACACACACATACACACACACACACACAAACTTGTGTGTGTGTTTGTGTGTATGTTTGTGTACATGTAATTAGATAATCAGTTTACAAAGTAAAGTCTAAATGTATCTCATATTTCAGAAATTTTATCCATTTCATAGTTTGGGTCCTTATTCTCACTGGCCTCAACATAGCTCTTGGTGGACAAGTTAGTTCTGTTCAGCTAACATGTTAGAAATAAAGAAGTAAGATTGATACAAAACAAAGTGATTCAGTTTCCATCAAGTGAATTCTGGTGATTCACTATTTTCCAGTTGACTCCAACTCTTAATTTCCCTTTAGTGTCTCCATCTAGGGACCGTGTCTTTAATTCATAGGCCTATAGGAAATGCTTCAACTGAAAATATTGCGGACTACTGCGGACTACTTACCCATCGCTGAGCCAGATGAGCTACAAGTCTGGCACTAGTTGGAATCTGGCTTCCCCGTCTTGTACATCTTTCCATCCCCCATATCTCTTTCAGCACTGATTGCAAAAGAAATATCTTGGAACTGCTTGAATCATTGACATTTATAACAAATGGAGGTAAAATAAAGCGTGTCTATGAGCCTTGTCCAAAGCCACACACCCCTGTACAGGCCTTCACTGAGTCCAACAATATGGAATACTCTGATACAATAACCAAGAGATTCACAAATATTTTATTGTTACTTCCATTAATTGCCATACCATCAGCTTCAGATTCTCAGTGATTATTGTATTTTCTGTAGGCAACTTGTATTTCTATATATAAAAAGGAAAGATCACCTTCTAAAATATCAAATAATTCAATGGTATATGTAATTGTGTGTGATTGAGAGGCACAGCAGTTATCTGGCAAGTGTTTGTAAGGCTGGAGGGAGTACATAATGGCAAGTGAAGTAACTGATGTTCCTAAGTTATCATTTGGCCACCAGTTGCAAGTGCAGCTCCTTTCTTTCCAAACCACAACTAAAGACTGCAATCAATTTCCCTGCTGTGTTTACCCTTTGGACCCTTGTGGATGTGACATGCCTTTGTGAAAACAGGCATAGACATTTGTTCAGAAGCAGGGACTAGGCAAAGGGCTAAACCTAAAAGAATTTATAGCATCTCAGCAAGAAATGGCTTTTGTGTGTGTGTGTTGCATTTTAAAGTACAAGCTTTTCATTAAGAAACCCCATTTATACTTAATTGGGTGTGGATCTCCTTGGAGCTCTTGGCAGCTATTGGTTATTCGACCTTTATCTGTGCATGAACTTTGAGCTTTGCTTTTTCTGGTAAAGTCAGATTGACAGTGTGTCTCCGGCAAAGCTCTGACCAGCCTCCAGCTAGGTGATAAATATTTAAGATGTTGAGAGAGATACAGAGACCCACACTTTGCCTGATCCTGTCAAATGCCAGTGGGCTTTCAGATCCAAAGGCTCTGAGAGAATCTTCTTTTCTGATGACTTAGACCTCAGAGAGGATCAGTAGGAAGAAAAGCAATTACACACATTGTGTAACTTAATGACACAACAGAATGTGCAACTAAGTGGGTGAGAATATATGTGGGTTATTAAAGCAAGCTTATAGATTTGATGAAAGCAATAACCAAACTTTTAAACATTTATGACAACATTTAACAAGCTATTATTAAACACACTTTTAAGGAGTTTCAAGTAACTTCAATGAATAAGTAGAATAAATGAAAAAGAAACAATAGCCCCAAAGAATATCAGCCCAATCAATCTTTTTCTCATTTTGTAATAATTTATTTGTATTATTTCTTGAGACTTTGTGGACATATGTGTCTAGTTTTGTTTGATGTATTGGAACTCATTACCAAGGAGCTTTTTCTAAATATCCTTTGAAATATTTATATGAATTACAGACTTACAAATATATTGTTTATAAATTGAGTTTTATTTCATTCTTTTTCTGCATCTAAATTTATTTCAGAGTTTGAATGTGTTTCTGTCAGTCAGAACAGACAAAAGGTCTCGGGTTTTGCAGTCCCCATCTGTGCTGGAACATTGCTATTTGGTGCACAATGCTGTGTTTGCTTTTTTTTTCTTTGTCTTTCTTCCTTCCTTTTTCTTTCCTTCCTCCCTTCTTTCCTTCTATTCTTCCTTCCTTCCTTCCTTCCTTCCTTCCTTCCTTCCTTCATTTCTTTCTTTCTTCCTTTCACTTTTTTCTTCTTTAGAAAATGACTCACTATGTAAACAAGCATGAACTTAACGTCACGTCCTTCTCTGATATCAGATTCATAGAGATCTTCTTGTCTTATCCTTCCAAGTGCTAGAATCACAGTCATGAGCCACTCTGATTGAAATAGAATACTGTTTGTGAGACACACGTTTCAACTGTAAGGAGAAATATTTTTTTAGAGCCATATATTTTAAAAGTATTCTTGAATCTTTGAAATACATTAACATATATTTAAATTCAGTAACATTCATCTGAAGTATATAAATCAACAGCTTTAGGGTGCGTAGACTAATATCTATGGTCCTATCCTTTCATCACTACAACAGCTGCATTTTCTAATTGTGATATTCTGCATCCATTGGACAATTGCTCTGAATTACCCATTGTATTCTCTTCCCAACGTTTGCTAGTAAGACTGCTGTCTTCATCTTTCAAATAACACATAAATGGAAATAGAAATGAAATGTACTTTCGTGAGTGGCTCATTTCAAGGCAAACATATTTCTTTCATCAAAGTAAATAAGAAATAGTTTACTATGAGCCAAAAATGAAGAACCATGACCTAGCATGATGGAACAGGATATCTTGAATGATATTATCATACTGACTGTTATAGTCATAGAGAAATAATAACAAAGGCAAGTGTCAGTACATTTAATAAATATGACAGTGGGGCATTTAATGACTGGGTACTGAACTCAAGAACTCTGTTGTAGACTTCAATACTAAGTGATGATATGTTTACTAAATGTATTAGTGCAAATTAGTATTCTTCTGTCCAAATACATGGCAAGGGTATTTATTGGATTACTAAACTCATTTCAGGTCAGATCCAGAGGAATGTAATGAATTAAGGTGTACTAACGACAGTTCAAGATAAATTTGGCTCTTCATCAGCAACTTTTAACTTTCTACCATCAGAATCAGGACTCGATAAACCCTCAGTCACTCTACCGAATTGTTTATATAAAGATATGCCTTTTTCAGGGATCTTACATTCAAACATTTAACACAATCCATTAAAGATGGTTCTTTTATAGGATCCAATTATAAAGCTGTGTAATGCTGTATCATAATCACACACTTTTGTTCTCAGGCATTAATCGGCTAATGGACGTGTTCTTTTAACCGCTGGTTACTATGAATAAAGCTTCTCTGAAGAAGAATGTGCAAATATGATTTACTGTTCTCAAATGTTGCTTGTACGTTAGGGAAACTGCTTCAACCTATTGCAATACCACCTCATTTGCATAGCCAGGCCCATTTCCCACACTTACCTGAAACACACTAGGCATATCATCTGCTAGACACTGCAGCATGTGTCTCTTTGTCTTATCTTTTAACAACAATCCTCATAAACATATAAAGTGACAACTAACTGCAGTCTGCTTTTCCATAATGGAAAATGCTACTGAGCCAATTGTTAATGTATATATTGATTATTAATTAATTTTTGAGAAGAAATTCCAAATTATTTGACCAATATTTTAGTGGCTTGTGTTTTCAAAAATTTCATTTCTTTTTGCTTTATGTTTATGGTTACTTTGTATATATGCATATATGTGCAAAAGGTGCATGCTTAGTACCCATGGAAGTCAGGAAAAGGTTGTGTGATGGAACTGTAATAAAAGACAACTTTATGAGCAACCATGTATATACAGAGAGTTAAGCAAACCCAGGCCTTCTACAAGATAAATAAGGGGTCTTGATCATTGAGCATCTCTCCATCCCCAAAGATGTTGTATGTTTTATTTGTCAGTTTTTAAATGTTAATAGTAAAAATATTTAAGTGATTTTCTTCTTTTCTCCCTTTTTGTTTCTTTTGATTTTTTAAAATTGGTTTTTCTGATTGTTTGGGTTCTTGGTCACCCAAACAGTGTTAGATATGAGTTCCATCTCATAGATGGAGCTTAATTAAATCAGATATTGGCTGATTATTCCCTTAAGACATGTACTATCATTGCTATAACACATCACATAGGCAGCACACAATTCGAGATCAAACTGCTCCTGTCTGTGTTTCTCTATACATTTGTTTTTATACCATACACACTACCTTCCTGTACCAAAGATTAGAACATGGGGATGAAGGCTGTATGTAGGCATCAGCTAGACTTCTCCATGTTTAATGAGTTGTGTAGGTATTGTCTTCAGCAATGGGGCTTTGCCATCTGTTCAGGAAGAACAATCTATCTTGGCTACAACTTGGGTTATTTGGGGGTTCCCCTAATATAGTCACTTGCTCAAACATGTTCACTGCTGGCCTGTTCATCATAATTAGAAACTAGAAACAACCTCAATGTCTCTCAACAGATGAAAGACTAAAGATACTGTGGTTTGTACTGGAATGGGATATTCCTCAGCCATTAAAAATGAAATCATGAAATCCACAGGTAAATGGACAGAACTAGGAAAATACCATCCTGAATGAGGTAACCCAGATCCAAAAGACAAATATGGTACATATTCACTTATATATGGATATTGGCTTTTAAGTCAATAATAAGTAATTTATAATCTTTAGAACTACAGAGGTTGGGTATAGACTAAGGGACTATGAGGGGATAAATAGATTTCCCTTGGAAAATGAAGTTGAGTAGATACTTATGACTATTTTGGGGGCAGCACTGGAAATTTCAAGTATGGCAAAGAAAAGAAGATGGGAAAAGGAGAGGGAATAAAGAGATAGCTAAAATTAAGGGCCATTTAAAATGCAGCATGGAAGCAGAATACATCAGAAGCTTCCTAAAATACTTACATCTCTGAAGATTATTTAAATTAAATCACCGAATAAATGAGGAATACAGAGCCCAAATATCTTCTGTCACAAAATGATGCTTCTAGTGAAAGAATGGGTTGCATCTGATGGAGCTGTTGGGTCCCATGCCTGATTAGTCTTCACCCTTATGTGCTCTTGGTACTCTGCTCACTATCAAAACAGAAATGTAAGTATAAAACCCATAATTTCCAAATGCATCCTGTTATAAGATATGCTATGGCAATGGTGGCACACAGCTTGGTGGAGACAACAACCAATATCTGATTTGACCTATTAAGACTCATTCTAGGAAGTGGAACTCACGTCTACTGCTGCTTGAAGATCAAGAACCTGAGATTAGATAGTCCAGGGATTTAGGGGGAAACCAACTATTATGGCTGCACTAGAGGATGACAGCAACAAAATGATTTCTGATAACATCTTACTATGTTCATAGAGCAGTGCCTTTCTTATCCTTCATCAGAGAAGCTGTCTCTGCATCAGATGAGAATAAATACAGAGACTCACAGCTAGATTATGAAGAGAGTGAAAGACCTGGTAACTCTCAGCCATAAATGAGGTGTCTCCATCAAATCCCAAGACTAAGAGAACCCTGTGAAAGAGGAGGGAAAGTATATATGAACCAGAGGTGATGGAAAATACCAAGGAACCAAGGCCTTCTAAACACTACAGGACAAAAGCACATACAAACTCAAAGAGACTATGGCAGCATGCGCAGGATTTTCAACATTGTACAGCAGATGGTTCTTAGAGCTGAAAGGACACATGATGGATATATGCCGAGTCCTATCCCCAAATCTATCAGGAATTTATACTGCTAATGAAACTTCAGTTTGTTCTAAGGAAATCTCACTGGACAACAAAACTATTGTTAAGGATAGGATGCATGTCCAGCAGTTGATGAGCCATAGAATATCAACTCAATGGCATATTTAGGGTTTTCTTGTTCCTATTTGCATGCTATTTGCATGCTTTTTCTTTCTTTCTTTTTCTTTGTTTCCTTTTATTTTAATTCTCTTTCTTTCTTTCTCTCTCTGGCATTTGTATACGTATTATTACTTCTGGTTTTATGTTTGTATGTGATTCCTGTGATTCGATGCTTTGAACAGACACCAAGAACGAAGCAACACTTATAAGGATAACTTTTAGTTGGGGCTGGCTTACAGGTTCAATGGTCATTGTAATCAAGTCAGGAAAATGGCAGCATCCAGGCAGGCAGGGTGTAGGAGGAGCTAAGAGTTCTACATCTTCTTCTGAAGGCTGCTAGCAGAATACTGACTTCCAGGCACAAAGGATGAGAGTCTTAAAGCACACATCCACAACGACACAACTACTCCAACAAGGCCATGCTTACTCCAACAGAGCTACTTCTAATAATGCCGCTCTCTGAGCCCAACATTTACAAAGCATCACACTGAGTGTGCAAAGAATGGGTTTCTAAATCTGTACTTGTGTCCTATGCCTTTTCTTGGACTGCAATTTGTCTGCTTGCTTGTTTTTTTTTTTTTGTTTTTTTCTAATTCTGATGTGTTTGGTTTTGTTTCATTCATTTTAAGTTTGACTTAATTATTTTATTTCCTTCTATTTTTCCCTTAGAAGGCTGTTTTCCAATGTGAGACAGGAAGTGAGTGTATTGGCATAGAAAAGTAAAACCATGATCAAAATATATTGCATGAAAAAAGTTCACTTTCAATAAATTAAGACAAAAAAATTTGTTCACCATTTTGTCTACAGTAGTCTTAAGTCTGCAAAGAAGCAATTATTTGATGAACTTAAGAGATTTCACATAAACTATCAGTTTAAAAATTCATGCTTTGATGTGCAAAAATTAATATAATTAATGCAGGAGAGTTCATTGTAAAGTAAGTCAACTGTTCTGAAGCACACATTTAGACCTGTCTCTGTCAGATGACATTTGTGAAAGCCCATTAAATTCAGAGGTAGGGACAATTGTTTTCATATCTCACCCCCAAGTGCTGCCACAGAAGTATTCCTGATCCACAGGTCATCTCTCTGAAGAAGATATTTTGATAGAAAAGCCTTTATTTCATAAAACTTTTGATACAAAACTGACTCATTCTTCTCAAAGGAGGATAAAGAACCATTAATACATTACTTTTCAAGGTTGTTCAAAAATGGAAAATGATAAAACATTTATATTTTGGGAGAATATCCAGATAAGAAATATTTTCAAGACCATTGTGTTTCAAATATCAAATTCCTATAGCACCCTTCTTTGCTTCCCTGTATACTTCATAATGGCTCTTTATTGATGATCCCTTAGAAATGTCCCTGTTTATCTCTAAACCTATGCATGACAACAGAGTTTGAGAACATAAAAGTCCAGCTTGTGGTATGGCCACAACTTATAATTTTGGTTTCAATTATAAGAGTAAATTTTCACATTTACTGGGGAAATGAGCTGTCCTTGAGGCTGCTTCTCTTATTAGGTCCATAATGATTTTGGTTTTTTACATAAAAGGTCAATTATTTGTCCATCTTAAATAAATCTTAAGGAATTCATGTCCATCCACTTTGCACCTTTACCTCTGATGGGGAGTAAGTGTTCGATCTACTTCTCCCAGAAACTAGTCTATCATGTCCGTTACAGAATCAATGCATAAATCATGGTAGTGTGTGAATCTGGCATGCTATGGTTGCATTCAGTTTGCTTTTAGATTTTAAGAGCTCTGCCAATCACGTGGGAAAAAATGTCCTGTTCCACGTTTCTAAACAAAGCCATGTACACCAGGCTTCTCTTTGTTATTACTATCCTGTGCTTAAATGGCTACCCCAAATGCTCCTAGCCTGTCATCTGAGAAGCAGGAAGCTAGATCAAAATAATGTCGCATATCTGCTGTCACTGTGAATTCTGCCTTCTCTGTGACTTGACCACAAATACTTTCCCATATTTCTGTCATAATAACACCTGTCACAGTATTTGTTTAACTAAAATATTTACAGTGAACTGGATAGAGCATTTTAAGAATTGAAAGAGGTTGTCACAATAACTTTTCCTGTGTCAAATGAACCAATGTGTATTCATAACAGATACGGAAACAGGGAAGAAAAAAAAATCCAGTGAGTTTTAAATGAACGAAGAATTCATTGGATTTGATGGAAGAAGAAGACAGGACACGTTCAGGCAGAGTAAGGGTCCTAAAATAGCTGTATTGACTTCTTGTTGGGTCCAGAAATGTCAGAAAAGAACTCTGCTTTTTGTTTCTGGAGGGGCAGCTGGATTTAGTCCTACCACTCACCTCAAATTCTGACATAAGTCATTTAAAAAAGCCAAAGACTTTAAGTCAAATGGGATTATATTTTCTGGAACCACCTCCTGTTATACAGGAATTGTTTTCTCTATGTGTGTCTCTCTCTGTCTCCATCTCTCTCAAACTCTTACTCTTGCAGTCTCCCTTTTTCTCTTCTCCCTTCTCCCTTTAAGTTTCTACCTATGAATCTATAGAAAACTCTTCTCTAAAACACATCTTTCATGTTGCAGTAATTTCATTCTTCAAATCTATGAGAAAAAGAACACTGAATTTGTTGTCCTAGAACAGTATTTGTGGCTTTTGAGTCTTTAGTGATCCTTTTTATTGGTACAGAACATATTCTCAGAGATACCACGATGTTTTCATACAGATTGACTAACCAAAACCAGCAATCTAGATTAGGAATTACTTGAGCATGAGGACTTCATTTACCTTCCCACCATAGGTAGAGTCTTAAAAATTTCTGCTACATAGTGTCAGTTTTATTATTTATTAAGTGAATGAAAGAATAAGAAAATCATGTCTACTCATACCTCCATGACATGGCTTTCTTTTTTTGTAGATCTATCTAGACAAGAATCTTTGTAGACATACTAAGGTATGAAAGACAGGAGCATGTATTAATTTAGCATACCAATATGCTCTAAGCCCTGAAGGAAGCAATACTAGTTGCTCTAATTTGCATATGCTTGTCAGGTGAAGGTCAAATATTTGGGAGCAGATCTTCTGATTTTAGCAATGGAAAGGTGGCCAGTAACCAGATATTTTGCTCTAGGATACATGGCAAGGCTGAACTTAATTTAGACTGAAAATGATATTCAATGTCATTGGCATGTGTGAACATGGCATGGAATCAGATATTTCAAATTGTTATAATTCACAAGGACTCCATTGCAAATAAATCAGACAGTATAAAATTAAGTTTGAACCTTTACTACTCAGCATCATGCCCATGGATTCCAGAATGCATGTCTTTGTTCTTTTTCTCTCTTTCTCATACACATCATTTTCAACATAATTTATACTAAATATGTTGTGACATTAGTCCATAGAGCTTAATATTTTTACTTGTAGTGATTATGTGAGATGTCTGTGATGCTTTGAGCACCATTCAAAGGAAAAAATTAGGGGAACAGTAAATGATAGTTTTCTGACTTCATCTCAGCTCAAAGTCAATGACACTGAAGCTTTAATCATAAGAATGGGCTTGTTCTTATTTAAAAAGAGAACAATTAACAAAAAGAAACCATCTCCCAGAAAGTTGTCATTAACAGAGAATTAAAGTTTATGAACTGGGAAATTACATGACAAAATATATTTGAAACTATATGCAACCAGTATTGTAAAATGTAATTTAGAAGCAACAACAAGGAAGCAGAACAAGAAGAGACAATATTCTGGAGGTCAGGCCTCTATCCCCGCCTTCACAAGATTAGAATCGACACAGCCTTCTATACTTAGAGAAGGGAGGAGATGTCAGGGGCAGCCCTGCTAATACACTGAAGGCCTAAAATCAGCCATAGGCCTAAAATCAGCAATAGGCCTGTCATACATGTATGCTAACACCAAGTCTTGGGTCTCTGTGGAAAAACATTGAAACAGAGGGCTATAAGCTATTGTAAACAGGCAGCTTTTGTGGAAATTTACCAGCTTGAGTAGTCATAGACCTTGTAAATAGGTAGCCTTTGCGGATAATACCAACTTAGATAAAGATAAGTGAACCATAGATGAAGTCATAGTGACCTGTAAATTGAACCTTCACCTAGCTGATACCATGTTCTGAAAGATATCTGTACTCCCCCTGAATACCCATGCTCTGGTGTCATCCCCTTCCCCATGGCCTGCCTTTTTGTGTTTATAACCCCCGGGTAAATAAGTAAAAATTATGATTTGATTTAAAAAATAAATAAAAAAGAGACAATATTAAGATATGTGTGTGTATGTGTGTGTGTGTGTGTGTGTGTGTGTGTGTGTGTGTGATACAACTTTCATAACATCTGGGAAATAGTTCAGTTGGTAAAATACTTTCTGCACAAACATGAGGACTTCAAGTAGGATTCCCATCATCCACGTGAAAAGGCTGGGGTGGAGGCTGCAGTCCAACATCTGGGAAAGTAGAGACAACATTTCTGTACACATTTATGATTAGTTAATTTGTTTAGCTGAAAATGTTCAGGTTTATAAGAGATCCTATCTCAAAAACAATATGGTAGAAAATGGCATATTAACATATCCATCATCAAAACGTGGTCCTCATATGCATGTGCACAAACATAAGTTCATAGCCTCACACAAACATACACATACACATGTGTGCACATTTTCATACAAACTTGCATGAAACTGAAATAGATACACATACCACCATCCACACACATAAAATCAACAATTAGAAAAAATATTACATTAAAAACTAATATAATTTCATGAAGTAAATTATATTATATTAATTTTGGAAGTAAACTACTGACTTATCAGGGTAGTTTGGGTATTTGTTTTCCAACGTAAGATGAAAGATTCTTTTGTGGTCATGTTTATTTATAAGAATAACTGCTTTCTTTATATTCATTCGGAGGAACTTCTTTGTCCTTCACTTAAGTAAAAGAAAAGACATGGATATCAAATATCACATTGGCTATTAATGAAAGAGTAATATATGTAATATTAATATATATATTACTGTTTGTATTCATAAAATGTAAGATAGATAAAAACAAAGGAGCAAAACAAGTCATTGTATGACATATTAACAATATTCTATCCTTCCCTGCAGCTGATCCTTAAGCTCCCAAATCCCCTCCCTATCCTTTCTCCAACCTAGGTCCCTCCTTCCATCCTCCACCACAACTATTTTATTCTCCTTTATAAGTGAGATGCAAGTATCCTTCATTAGGCCTTCCTTCTGGTTTGGCTTCTTTGGTTCGATGGAGTATAGTGTGGATATCCTATATGTATTTTATGACTAACATCCATTTATAGCGCACATATACAATGCATGTTCTTTGGGGTCTGGCTACCTAACTCAGGTTGATATTCTCAAATTTCATCAACAGGGAGATGGGAAGATGGCCCTGAGAATGAGTGGAAATCTACAGCTGGAGGGGATAGGGGGAATCTGGAGGATATGTCAGAGACTTGGGATAAAGGAGGCACTCATGAATCAATGTGGTGGGGGTGACCTTAGCTTTGTCTCACAGCATTGAGAATATGGATTCTGAAGAGTCTGCCTATAGCCAGACAGGAAGTCCATTGGACCAACAGGGACACCAACCCATCCACAAATATTTCGACCTCAAATTTATTCTGCCTACAACATATCCAGGGACAAGGAATAGAGCAAATACTGAATAGAGAATGGCTAAGCAATAACTGCCTAAGTAGAGACCCATCCCATGGGCAAGCACCAATCAATCACTGGCACTATTAATGATACTGTCATGCTTACAGGAGTCTAACATGGCTGTCCTCTGAGAGACACTATCAAGGATCTGACTTAGAGGGATGCAGAGAGACACACGTCCAAACAGTTCATGGAGCTTGGGGACTTTTAGGAAGTTTTGAGGGCCCAGAAGAGAATAGGAACTCCATAGGAAGACCAATAAAGTCGATTAACCTGGACACTTAGGAGTCTAAGAGACTGAACCACCTACCAAAGAACATAAACAGACTAAATCTCGATGCCTGCATATTTGTAGCAGATACGCAGCTCTGTCTTCATATGGGCTCCGAACAACTGGTGAGTATAATACCTAGGGCTCGGGGGCCTCCACCCTCTCAGAAAAAGAGAGGATGGGGAAATGGGGAAAGGAATTGTGGATTGTGGGTGACTGGGAGGGAAGATCATATATATGTATATATATATATATATATATATATATATATATAGAGATATATATAGAGAGAGAGAGAGAGAGAGAGACAGAGACAGAGACAGAGACAGAGAGACAGAGAGACAGAGAGACACAGAGAGAGAGAGACAGAGACAGAGACAGAAAATAGAGATAGAGAGATAGAGATAGAGAGATAATGATAGAGATACCTTATAAGACACAGAGGAACAATATTAATTCAATCTTTCACAAAATTTAGACTCAACTTCATCTTCTTTTGTCTCCCTCAGGATATAGCCATCTCTAAAATTTATTCCCAAAGGGATGGTTTATGAAACTAAATAACTCTATTCAACATTTCAATTACAACCTTGGCACTTATAAGAGGCACTTGATAGAAGTTTTAGTAATACTCACCTTAGTCAATATGGTAAAAGCCTGTTATCACACCACTTTCAGTTGTGACATTGTACAGATATGATACTTTAATTTTCTGTTCATATGCCGATTCTTATATTTGCATTTCTTTCTGGACCTATATTAATAATATTAACAGCCTGCATGTGAGATATGTTCTTCTATTTGGGCTATCTTGTCCAGCCTCAGTGGAAGAGCCTATCCTCATGGAGACTTCATGTGCCGTGGTTTGTGGATACGCTGCAGTGTCTCCACCCACTCATACGAGAAGAAGGGACTTAGGGATTTTGGGAGAGCGTTACTGAGAAGTGGGCAGTGACTGGGGTGCAAGGTAAGTTAAAAATGATACTAATAAAATTTTTAAAAAATAAAGAGTTGAAACTCATTTTCTACAAATAAAATTTTATTGCTTCTCCAAGGTTACTCAAATTTATGTAATATTTTTATTCATTGGAACACAAATAGTATTCATACTATACAGTAAGTGGTTGCCTCTGACATACAAGCCATCTAAACTGACATCCAAATTCTTAGAATGTAAAAAACTAGTTAAGATCATATAGTTCTTGGTTGTACACAATTGTGCTATTTCAGATATCCCAACGTTCTGAAGTTTACTTAAGCATAATATGTTGGGGGCTGAGACAATTTCTCAGATGGTATAGTTCTTGTTACATAGGGAGGAAGACCTGAGTTTGGATGCCTGTATGACTTGTTATATGCTCTTGTACACAGCCCACACACAAGTATCCACCCTCACATACACACAATAACATAGAAACAAGCATACACACAAATAAGATACATTGCATTGTCTATAGAATAAGAATCATGAATTCATAAGTGATCAAAATAATTTTTAGTCTATTCCATTGAAATGAAATATCACAGATTAGTAATTTTAGAATTGGCAGCCACTATGGAATCATCAATACCACCAGCTAGATTTTGTTTGGAGAGTTAATTACTCTGAATTTATTTGATTTGGACGTACAAGTAAAGTAACTTTGCATTGATCGCTTCTTACACAGTGATTAAAAGTTGATAATCATTATCTCACAAAGCCTAGCATAGAAGCACAACTGTGTAAACTGTGAAAGGTGAGTGTAAACTCAGATCAGATTGGGTTTTAAATTCTGAAACTCATTAGATTCACTGCTTTTGTTTGAACAGCTGTTGATCTGCAAATAAATTCAGCGTCAATGTTTATATTAAATATTTAGACAAAATGTACATTATTTTAATCCAACGAAAAGTATCCATAATATTCACTCAACATCACATGCCTTTGCTTTAAAGTAGACCCGAGAGGTTTTAATCAAATTTTTGTTGTAATTATTTTTCCACATTAAGATTGTCTAGCTACAAAAGACAGGAAAGAGTCTTCTAGATGCCAAAGAATAGTTGGCAAGTGGATGGTTTTGTTTTAGCAATGAGATACTTTCTCAGTCACAAGCATTGTCAAAATGTTTCTTGCAGTGAATTAAAGACAGAGTTCACAGTATTTACTAAATAATCTGCACTCAGGGGTGAATTTTATACATTTTTAAAATTTTGTTTTAAAATGTAATATATTTATTTTGTATTAATGACATTGTCAATGTGTGTGTTTGGTTGTGTTTCATTGACCCATAAAAGAAACATGTAGACAAAAATCCTCACTCTTGCTCAGCACATTTTTGTCATCCTGCTATGTTACTAAATATTCATAACCATTTTTATAAATAAACATCCTTAGGATGTATTATAAAAGACAAATGATTTTAGGTTTCTTTTGTATTCTTAGTTGTGATGTGTGTAGGCTTGGGTGTTGAGTCGACTATGGAAACTCTGTAGTATTTTATATCATTTCTGATGTCCACTCCATTTCTAATGGTGCAAGGTAGTGGTGGTGGTTGGGAGAGAGGGAGAGAGGGAAATAGACAGTTCGCCTAAAGACTTGTTAAAAGGTTTTAATAAGGTATTATAACATGCAATACCAGAAGTGTTGTCTAGGGTCTGGAGAGATGTTTCGGTGGTTAGGAGCACAGAGAACTCTTTCCAATAACCAGGATTTGACTGTCAGCATCCAAACGATGACACAGCTCTGTTTATACCTCTAGTTTCAAGGGAGCTGCATCCCTCTTTTTGTTCTACAGACACTGTGTGCAGTTGGTTTACATATAATCAGCTAAAGCACCATGAAGACTTATAATAAAATAATAATAAAAAATTAAATTGGAAGCATATGTTACATCATGGAGCTCTTGTCAAAAGAATTATTTGCTTATGGCAATGAATTAGTATACTAGCAGTCATCTATCCTTTAAAATACAAGGCAATCTGTAACTGTCTGATTAAAGAAAATATAGATGATGCTTCGTTTTGCATTTTGCTAGGGTCTAGTACACTCACCAAATGCTGTGAAAATTGTAGTTCAGGTATTATGAGGTGATTTTGGAAGGTCTTCCAGTGAAAGATGTGATGCAGTAGCCTGTTTTGCTACAATTATGAGTCTATTTGTTTCTCTGTCTGTTGATGTAGCAACTTGGCAAAAAGAAGCAGAGTAAGCTAAGAGGAGAAGATAGCTTTTCTTGGTTCTTGGCTTGTTTCCTCATATCTCTGTTCTTTGGTAGTGTTCTGGGGCAGGGCTTCATATGGCTCTGTGTTCCAGTTTCTACAACTGACTTTTATTGTGTGTATCTTTAAGATCTCATCTGCTATTTGATTGTTTTATCTTTGCTGACAAGCTATATTCCATATTTCTAGAACATACCAGGGACTGTGTCTTTCTTAATTGTCTATGAATCACCAATATTTACATATCAATGGTTTCATAGTTTTGCATTGAATTGATGTGGTGTCTTTGAAAAAGAGATATATGTTTTCTCCATTCTATCATATTATGTCTAAGCTTCAGGTAACACTTTATAATGAACTTCTCTTATTTTGAAAGGCA
>NW_021604646.1:2180682-2235326 GCF_004785775.1 Grammomys surdaster | reverse complement strand
ATATATATATATATATATATATATATATATATATATATCCATAGAATGTAAAAGAGAAAAATGAATGATGTTATGGACAAAATGATTTTTAATACTATTTTAAGGGTATTAATTATATGATAAATAATTAAAAGAGAAAAATGAATGATGTTATGGACAAAATGATTTTTAATACTATTTTAAGGGTATTAATTATATGATAAATAATTAAAAAGGCTGTCCATATTTCTCAAATATTCCAGTCTCATGGAACAGTTAGTAATAGGTTTAGTACAGCACATATAATCAGAACTTAGAGTTTTAACTTATTGATGAATTAATAGTATATCTTTACTACTGTTATTTGGGAGGTACTCCTACATTCTTAGGAAGAACAATCTGGTGGATGGAATAGTAGAACATAATGACATGGATATTCTGTGTTTATTTTACACATGGTTTTGCAGAGCATGGATAAATTATAATCCATAATTTAACTACTGTTTTATATCACTCGCTCAACAGTGTGCACTGGATTCCATGATCCATTTGCCTAGTAGGAGACGAGAAAACATATAGTTCTATTCAGTTTGGTTAAAGTTTAATTTTCAGGTTTTTCTTCCACATGAGATCTTTGAAATAAACTGAGTTCCTGCAAAACTATCTCTGAAAGTATTAAATTTGAATTAGTCTAGTAATAGAGATCAGGAAAGGGGTCATGAAGACAGTATGAAACAAAATAAGCAAATAAATAATTAAGAGTGAGGTGAATCTGGGATGGATTCTCAATCTAGAAAGCAAGTTGGAAGAGAACAATGGAAAGAAACAGATAATATCAATGGAGCTTTTGTGAAGGAAATATGGAAGAAAATCCTCAACAGAATGAGTAAGAATAAGAAAGGCAAAAATAAAGAATGGGAAAGAAAGGAGAAGAGACAGACAATGAGGGAGAAGGGAAATGAATTTGAGTAAGATACTAAGAAGTGGAATTCAGATAAGTGGAAGGAGGAGGAATAAACATTGTGAACAAGGATTAAGAAATGCAAATACGGTTATAGAGAAAAGAAATTAGATTAGAGGTGGATTCAACACTAGAATATTCACAAAATACTAAGTCATAATCAGTGTTTGGATTATATCTTCAACCATGTGAAACACTTGCAATAGTCAATATGGCAGTGTCATGATAGGAAGAGTGAAGTGTGATTTCACAAAGGAATGGTAATGATTTAACATTTAAGTCTTACAATATGCCATCAGCAAGAAGCTGATGCAGGAAGGATATAGCAAAATACAGAACAGATACACGATTATTATACAACAACAGGCCAACTACAAAATTATGAAATAGAAAAAAATGTATTTTACATCAGGGCCATCAATATAGACTTGTAGGAGAATTTATCACATATATTAAAAACTGAGATGTGATTAATTGTTATATACAGTGGAAGAAGATATGGTTTCGATAATTGTGTCTGGAGGATTATAAACAGAGACACAAGGGAGCAGACTGAGTGATCTACGGGGCAATCGAGATGGAAATTTTGAGCAGAGACACTAGGAGAGAGATAGGATGGAGAGACCATAAAGTTTTGTGATATTAATAGGAAGATTGTTCAGCATCATTAGACATCAGGTAAAACAAATCAAAATCACAGTGGGTACCATTTCACAGATACTAGGATGGCTGCAATTGGAAGCAATGAGATAAAATAGTACCAGTTAGAGGATGAAGAAATAAGAAAACATTTGCGCACATTTGTGATAGGGAATATAAAGACTTAAGCTGTTGCTTAATACAATTTAAAATTTTTTAAGATGATAAATACACAAATATCATATGATCATGCCTTCTCACATCTAAACGCATGTAAAAATCTATTGAAAGCAGGTATTTGATGATATGTGTGGTCAAAGTATTAGCATTGGTTACAATTAAGAAAGATACATCAAGTCAAATGTTCCTGAGCAGTTAGATAGATAATCAAGTTTTGGTATATATATGTGTATTATATATATATATATATATATATATATATATATATATATACACACTATATGTACATGAAAATAGACATTTTACTGATATAAATAAATGGAAGTAAATAAAATAATGGACACTAAATTTACTATTGCAGAATAATTCAATTTAATTTTTTGCATTTTTTTGGATATTTTATTTATTTACTGTTGAAATGTTATTTCCCTCCCCGGTTTCCCCTCCTGAAATCCCCTATCCCATTTTTCCTCTCTCTGATCCTATGAGGGTGTTCCCCAACCCACCCACCCATTCCCCCCTCCCCATGCTGACATTCCCCTATACTAGGGCATCGAGCCTTCATTAGGACCAAGGACCTCTCCTTTCATTGATGTCTGACAAAGCCATACTCTGCTACATATGTATCTGGAGCCATGTGTACTCTTGGGTTGGTGGTTTAGTCCCTGGGAGCTCTGGGGAGTCTGGTTCATTGATATTGCTATTCTTCCTATGGGGTTGCAAACCCTTTCAGCTCCTTCAGTCCTTTTTTTAACTCCTTTATTGCAGACTCATTGCTCAGTCCAATGGTTGGCTGTGAGCATCTGCCTCTGTATTTGTCAAGCTCTGGGAGAGCCTCTCAGGAGACAGCTATATCAGGCCCCTGTCACCAAGCTATTCTTGGCATCTGCAATATTGTCTGGGTTTGGTGTCTGTATATGAGATGGATCCACAGGTGGGGTAGTCACTGGATGGCCTTTCCTTAAGTCTCTGCTTGTTAATTTGTCTCCATAATTCCTTCCCTGAGTATTTTGTTCCTCCTTCTAAGAAAGACTGAAGCATCCACACTTTGGTCTTTTCTCCTCTTGAGCTTCATATGGTCTGTGAATTGTATCTTGGGTATTCCAAGAAACTTATATTGTTTGATTTCATCTTTAAGCAGGGAAAAGGGAGAATCTATATAGTAGGTTTTAAATATTAAGGAAATCTGACAGGGATACATAATTAAAAACAAGAAAGGAGAAAAGAAAAGTAGGAGGGACAGAGGAAAGTAAGAATAAAGAATGAGAGACAAAGAATGAGGAAAGATCATGCATATATTTTAGGAGGCAATCAAAAGACAGCCAACAACACAGAGAGGGTTAAACAAGGTTAAGAGATCTTAACAAGGTTAAGAAATTGGCAGCAATAAAGCTGAAATATAAATAAGGAAGAAGCCTAATATATTGCTTCAGGAAGTGAGAAGATGGGACTCATTTTAATAACTCTTCAAAGGGCAAAATCACCTCGACTTGATCTCAGGTAAGGGGTGAATTTAGCTAGGAACATAAGATTGCTAGAAGACATCACTTTTGAGGAAAGATAATACTTCTTGTATACACAGGTTTGAATTTCCCTGACTTAGGTTTGACAAGAAGTCTGAATTTGAAATGTATATTTGGTACTTATCATTTTTGTGGCTAGCTGTTTAAGTCTTGGCATCATAAGAGATGTCCCTTCCACACAATTTCACGAAGAGCAATTCAGCTCTGCATATTTCTGATGAGACGTCAAGCCTTATAATTATTTTCAGGCTGAAAAGTTTTAGAGAAAATGTAAAAATGAAATTCAGACAGAAATCCTTAGGGAGGTCATGCCATATAAAGCATCACTGCTGAGAGCCAGCTTTCACCAAGGTAGGATGCAACAGAGCCAATTATCCAAAAATTTGTGAGCAAAGTGGTCTGACTGATACAGAGAGAATGTCACCCAGTCACAAAATATTATTTCCTGTTCTGAATTTTTAAAGTGTGAGTGTGTGTGTATGTGTGTGTGTGTATGTGTGTGTGTGTGTTTGCATTTCTGTGTGTGTATTCATGTGTGCATTATCTGTGTAGACACAATGATTCTAAGGTTAGGACAGAACTATTAATTGAATAATACTAGATTTTGTCATGTACCTGACATTCTCAGCAAGAAGGATGGACCCACCTTTCTTGACACCTGAGTGAAAGGTGATGTGGACTGACAAAAACAATTTTGTTATTTTCCTTGGAGAAATTCTTTCCAAATTTTTCTGAGGAAGAAATCAATAGGCAAAGTTAATCATGCCTAAAAATATTTTTGAATCTTATCCTCTTTGGGTGCATAGGATTGTGATGAGTAACTTAAAAATGATTGTAAAACCTACATGGAATAAGGAATTGCTAATGGAAAGTGTGAACAATGTAAATACCCAAGAAAGCAGCCTGATGCTTGATTGTTTAGTGTGAGAAATAATTGAAAATTCATAATGTGAAGTATTGTTCCTTTATAATGATTTGGTTGGACCATGCTATTTTACCTTCTATGCCAAAACTATCTTCTTTAGTCATTAATTTTTTTTGGACAAGTACAATTACACATGTACCTGTGTTGATTTCCTTTTGAAAAAAATGCATTTTCAATGAATTTTAACCACAGAATGAAGCATATAAGATATTTAAGAGTAAAAAAATTTATTGGATCAAACAATATAAGGTTTACATAGTTTTATACCTAGGTTTCTTTCAATTGTAACATATTAAGCCATCATATAATACATACTTATGAGTAATTAAAACATAACATAGCTGACAATAGAGTGTTACTTATGATCCAGTAGAACATCAAGTTTATTCAGCTGTGGACAAAGTATAGATATATTAGGAGAGCATAAATGTAACAATGAACAGAAATAATTTATACAATAAAGAAACAGTTATATTAGATGAACAGTTGATAGACAGATCAAAGAGAATAGTGCTAATAAAAATTATTAGGATTGTCAAATATTTTATGAACTTGATGGTGAAACAATGGTTTGATTTACGAGAATTTATTGGAGTGTGTTTGCAGAAGTCATTATTCATATTAAGTGACATGTAGGCTATGTGTTTGTGAAGAAGCCGGTATATCACCACTCAAATAAACTTTTAATTAACATATGTCATGTAATTTTCTTTACAATAAACAGCAGACTCAGCTTGGAATAGGCAGTTGACTGCTGAATATGTAAAATGTTATCCATTGCCATGTACAAATATTAAGGCCCAAGTCATATCTCTATGGCCATATCTTCATGCTCTCACACAATTTACTTGACTAGGATAATGATACCAAAGTAACGAGTGAAAATTATGTCTAGTGCTGCTTTAGAATACTTTCGTGACAAGAAGTGTTCTGCATTCTGTATGCATATTATTTTCTAACTTGAGGCTCAAAATAATACTGTAAGGAATGTTTTATAATTGCTTCTTACTTTTCTGTACAGAAATAGGGTATAAAGGGGCAAAGTTGTCTCTCCAGGGTCACATTGTTTGTGGTAGAAACACATATAGCCTACATTTATTTATTTCTAGTAAATTCTTTGTCCTTGCTTTGAGCATCTCTAAATGCTGCCTTCTAGTAAGCACTGGAGCTCAAAAAAGCAGGATGCAGATGCTAAATCTGTTTATCATTTTAAAACATCTCATCAACTCAAGGGGAAAAGAAAAAAGAAAAAAAAAAACCAGCAGCATTGAGAAAAGAGTGAGCTAATTAATAGTTTCCTCAGCACAGACAAAGACAGAACCATTACAGTCTTCCATTTTCTCTCAGAACCACAGTACCAATCCGAATGTTCCATCTATCATTTCACAGCATGAAAACAATCAAATTATAGTCTTTAAAAGAAAGGTAAATCCAGCCTGGAGATTGATGTTTTTTAAATGACCAGAATTTGCTGAGCTGGCCCAGAAAAAAATAAAGCAACAATATCACAGAAGGGAAGATAAATGGAGAGTTAGAGCAGCAGATCACTGTAGCATCTACCCAAGGGCTGTGGAGGGAAGAGTTCCTTAAATTAAAGATGCACTGTTCAGCACCAATGCTCAGAAGCTGGGTATCGTATATAGGAACTTAACTAAAGCACTATCTAGACATCTTGGCTAAAAGGAAATAGACACTCAAAATAACATGTTGCTGCTACAGATTTGTTAGATTGCAGACCTTAACAGATATTCCCACTTATAAAGAAAACATGTTACAGCCTTTCAGAACTCAGGCTATGCCTGTACCTGAGTTTCCCCTTCTTCACATGAATGGTAGACAAGTAACACTCACCTACTCTGGCCATGCTAAACTCCTTACCACAACCCTCTGTAGTGTCTTAACCAAGGTAAACTTTAGATTTGTATCTAGTATATTCCAGCCAGGATCCTGGCACACATGCAAGGTTAAATGTTGTAGAATATGTCCATCATGAAAACCTATACAAACCAGAAACATGCTTCATTTCCTGACATTGAAACAAACATTTCTTTAGGGCCCCATCATGGCTGTCTACTAAGCAAATAAAGTTCTTCCTAGTAAATTGCTTCTGAAGGTACTTTGACTGGGATCCTTTCTATTGAACCTACAATATCTTCTTTTTTTTGTTTAAAAATAACCATTCAGTGATTATTGACATTGGCTTACCCCTTGGTACTACAAAACACTAAAACAGAAAAAAAAAAAATCTTGCAATGTCTGTTTCCTGACCCTTTCTGCTACCAAAAAAATGTCAAATCATGCCGCATAAAGCTCTATCCTCTTAAGAAATGTACAGTATTCTTAGCTACAGGAACCATTATATAGCAGGTATCTAGTACTCTGCTGACACTTTTTCTTTAATTAATTAATTTATTTAATCTTTTGTCATATATCCCAGTTTGTCCTCCCTCCTCGCCTCACGGTATCTCCAACTTACCTTGCTTCTCCCCAGATGCATGCTTCCTCAGTCTAACTTCAGAAAACAGCATCCCTCCCAGGGATGTAAACTAAACAGTGTAAGTCGCAATAAGATTTGGCACAGACCCTCATAGCAAAGGAAGATAAGGCTACTCAGTAGGAGGAAAGGAGTCCCAAGAACAGTCAAAAGAGTCAGGTGACAGCCTCTGCTCCCATTGTTAAGATTCCCATAGGAATACAAAACTATACAACCACAACCTATGTGCAAAGGACCGAGGTAAGATCCATATTGGTTCCTTGATTGCTACTTCAGTTTCATTGAGCCCTTACTAGTCCTGGTTAGTTGATTCTGTGGCTTTTTGTTTTGTTCTTAAACCCTGGCTATTGTTATTTCTTTCTCCTCTTCTTCCTCAGGATTTTCCAAGTTTCTAATGCTTAGCTATGGGTCTCTATATTAACTTCTGTCAGGTGTTAGATGAAGCCTCTCTAAGGAAGATTATGGTAGACCCTGGTGTACATACAGGTTTTCATCTATAGCAGACTACCATCAGGAACCATTTCATTGATTTTTTTTTTTACTTATCATGTTTGGATCTATCCTAGGTTTCTCGGCTTTCCAGCCCCTGGTTCCTGACCCTCCAGGCATTGTCAGGCATGGGTTCCCTGTTCTAGAGTTGCTCTCAAGTTGGACCAGTCATAGTTTGGCCACTCCCACAAGTACTGAGCCTTCTTTATTCAAGCACATCTTGCAGGCAGGACAAATTGAAAATCAAATGTTTTGTAGCTGGATGATGTTTATCTAATGCAAACTTTGCCTGATGAAAGCCAGTTCATGCTCCACCTGCTTCATTACTGGTAGTCTTGACATGAACAAAGACACCTTTGTCATCTTGTCATTATATCCTTGTCAATAACCATTCTATTCCATGAGTTTGTCTTTCTTAGACATATAAAGTAGGGAGAATCTTGGATCATATACATTTCTGTGTCTAGCTTATTTCACTTAGCAGTGTGTTCTCAAGATTCATCCATGTTACTGTATGTGGTAGAATTTCCTCATTTTTGTGTTACAGGTAGTAAAAGTCCCATCTCCAAGATTATATAACTAGGAGTAATTACTAGTTGAGCCTATAGCTTGAAGACATTTTCAGTACACGAAATACAGAACTTCAGGTATAGAGCAAACGCCCAAGCTGATATGAGATGTTCAATTATACTGTTCTCCCACAAGCTTGGCAGTAATTCCCATACATTTTCTATTTCACCAAGTTGGATTGTAGTAGAATTACTGTTTGCTTTATATCAATACTCTCTCTGTGGCTATCAGGCAACAGTTAATTTTCCCCAATGAGACACCTGATACAAAATTTGTTGGAAAGTAGTTTGTCATTGAGATGGACCCCAAGTTTTACTGCTGATTTTAATTAGAAAAGTTACTGCTATAAGTAGAATGAAAAAGAAAAACAATATTCTCACAATAGTATATAAAGGAAAGAGAACTGGTACATAGCTGGTTGATTATGTAGTATCCATTAACTCTCTATTATGAAAAATACCTCTCACAACACCTTTAATGTCTCAAAGGGGTTGAAAGAAGACCTAGTCAGATGACGTATCCAAGGGAAGAAACCATTATAATTAGAGAATGCAGTCAGACCTATTGAGAAAACTGGTGATTATATCCACAGAAAAATCTGTGTTTTCTGACTCTCATAGAGTGATGTTTCAGGCACGGTATAAATTAATATTTAGAAAATGTTCAATATTGCAATTAAGGTATCAGCTTAAGTCAAATAGTCTTTTCAATTGCAGCTGCAATAGATTTGAGCTGCCATGTCACATTCTGAGAGAAATTCAATTCCCTGACCCACTCTCCATTGACAGCTTTGATTGAATTTTGCTTTTATACTTTTGCCTGCTATTTCTTTCTCACACTGAATTAGAAATTTTTTTATTTTCTTTGTATTCCTTATGCTTCAAGCAGTGCATTAACCTAAAAGAAGCCACGCAGCTTATTCTCAGATACCTGATATTAGGCACTAAATAGATAGAGGCTTTTCATTCTAAGGTTCCTTGCTGAAGTATAATACTAAAACATGGAAACACAAAATGTTTCAAGTATTCAAAGAAGTGACTATGTCCAGAAACATCTTGACTGGCCATCAGTGTCTACTAGCTCAACTCTTCTGACATGCTGTTCTCTTTACTTCATCTTGGAATCTTTTCCTCTCCCATCTTAGCTATATCAAGTACCGAAATCCTGAATGTGATTATTTTGTTACATACAATTTTCTTGTTTTTATGTTCTTGATTTTGTTTATGTGACCTGTTCTAGAGTTTCAGCAACCAATTGTTAGAGCATAGAACACAAATTTTCAAGAAGAATTGTCTCCTGTCATAACTGTCTAACTTAACCTTTCTAAAAATTTAAATGATGGTCTTTACTGGTCGATGCACTAAACTATGATAGCATAATACAAGAAAGAAGGATACATGGAATTCAGAATTTCCACTGAAGGAGCACCAATTCATATGACTAGAAGAATTAGAAATATTATAATCAAGGCTCAGTATCAAACTGAGGCTGGAAGCCATCAGAGAACTTAAACCTTGAACTATCTCATGGAATATTGTCAGATGGTGTTGCTCCTGAAAAAGAACGTCAATTAAGTGTCGTTATGAATTCACTCAAACAACACCACCACCATCACCAGCAACAACAAACTTTTTGACAGTTTTAGTAAATAAAAGCAAAACAAGCAAAATTCTTAGAGGGCTCCCTTAGACTCCTCTAACTGAATAAAGCTTAATGATCTACACCAGGACTCAGTGCAGAAATATCACCTCAGAAGACATGTCCAAACTTGGGGTTTTGTTTTTCCTTAACCATAAACTGGACACAAAACCTGCTTCAGTATATGTTGTGTTTGGAAAAAGGGAAGTATACCTGAAGATAAGGCAGATCCATTTACTGTCTTTGCACTATGATAATCAAGTATTAGATCTCTAAACTACAAGGAATCCAACCTTAAGCTAATCGCAGAAGCATATTACTTTGAAAGTTCATACCTTAAATGCTTTGGCCTAATTATAAGTAAAGATTATTTTCTATGTTCAGCTTTACAGATCAGGAAGTCTAAATGCATAGAGAACACGAGGCATACTTAAAGCAAAATGGCAAGTGTGTCCCAAGTGTCTCAACCAAAATACTATAAAATGGGCTTGTAAGAAGAAAATATATTGGCTTTTACTGTGATAGAAAATATGTGGCTTTACATCGTCAGAAAATATATAGAAATACAAAAAAATGTAAATGTGACTTTGATACATTTATATGGCATCTATATAAAAAAACAATGAGATCTTGGGACATTTGGATATTACATCTTTATAAAATTTACTCTACTTAATAACAAAAAAACGGATGTCTTATTCAAGAATAATTCTTAAAATCGACAAAAGATAACTGCTGTAATTCAGATTATCCACAGGTCATGTAAACTATTTTCTTCTATCAATAGCCATTTTTTTGTAATATATAATGTACTATTATTAAAAGTTTATATTTTTCTGTCATAACATAAAACAACACATAAGAAATCAACAAAGAGATCACCAAATGCCCTAGGTTTGAAATAGCTACAAATCACATTGTTGACAGTCATGTAAATCAATTATCAGAAAATACATCCTCAATACATAAACAGAAATGTACTAGGGATAGAAATTAGAACAGATCCATTGAGTATTTTGTTACTCCTTCTAAGAAGGACCTAAGCACCCCCACTTGGTCTTCATTTTTCATGCTTTATATTGTCTGTAAGTTGAATCTTGGGTATTTCAAGCTTCTGGGCTAAAATCCAATAATCAGTGCGTGAATACCATGTGTGTTCTTTTGTATTTGGGTTACCTCACACAAGATGATATTTTCTAGTTCCATCCATTTACCTAGGAATTTCTCAAATTCATTGATTTTAATAGCTGAGAATATTCCATTGTGTAAATGTACCACATTTTTTTGTATCTATTTCTCTGTTGAAGGACATCTGGGTTCTTTCCAGGTTCTGGCTATTATAAATAAAGCTGCTATGAACATAGTGGAGCATATGTCCTTGTTATATGTTAGAGCATCTTCTGGGTATATGCCCAGGAGTAGTATAGCTGTGTCCTCAGGTAATGCTATGTCCAATTTTCTGAGGAACCGCCAGACTGTTTTCCAGTATGGTTGCACCATCTTGCAATCCCACAAACAATGGAGGACTGTTCCTCTTTCTGCACATCCTTGCCAGCATCTACTATCACCTGAGTTTTTTATCTTAGCCATTCTGACTGGTGTGAGGTGGAATCTCAGGGTTGTTTTGATTTGCATTTCCGTGATGACTAAGGATGCTAAACATTTCTTTAGATGCTTCTTGTCCATTCGAGTTTCCTCAGTTGAGAATTCTTTGTTTGGCTCTATACCCCATTTTTTAATTGGGTTATTTGGTTGTCTAGAGTCTAATTTCTTGAGTCCTTTGTACATATTGGATATTAGTCCTCTATCGGATGTGGGATTGGTAAAGATCTATTCCCAATCTGTTGGTTGCCGTTTTGTCTTATACACAAGGGAACAAATATGGAGACAAAGTGTAGCACAGAAACTGAAGGAGGGGCCGTCTGTAGACCATTCCACCTGGGTATCCATTCCATGTGCAGTCACCAAAGGTAGACACCGATGTGGATGTCAGGAAGTGCATGCTGACAGGAGCCTGACATAGCTGTCTCCTTAGAGGTCTGCAAGAGTCTGACATATTCAGAGGCAGATGCTCACAGCTAACCATTGAACTGATCATGGGGTTCCCAATAGAGGACTTAGAGTGAAGACTGAAGGAATTGAAAGAGTTTGTGACCCCATGAGGAGAGCAACAATACCAACCAACCAGAGCCCTTAGGGTCTAAACCACCAGTCTGGGAGCACTTAGGGAGGGACCCATGGCTCCAGCTATATATGCAAGGGAGGATGGTACTGTCAGGTATTGGTGGGAGAGGAGATCCTTGGTCCTATGAAGTATGAATGAATGTATAGGGGAATTCGAGCGTAGGGAGGTGGGAGTGGGGGGGTTGTTGGGGGCACATCCTCATAGAAGCAGGAGCAGGGAGGATGGGATGGGGATTCCTGGGCAGGAGATGAGGAGCAATGGGGTAAGGGGAGAACATCTGAAATGTAAATAAAATATCCATTAAAAAAAGGAAATTAGAACAGGGAGGGTATTATAGTCCTGAGGTGTTAGAACATGGGATTCTAAGGCAGGAGATATCAAGTTTAAGAGAATACTGGGTTCCATACAGAGATTTCCTATTTTTGAAGAAAAGAAAAGAAGGGAATATGGGCCAAAAGCAAAGGAAATAGGAAGGGAGAGATGGAAGTAAATAGAAGCAGATAGAGAGACTGGAGAGAGAGAGGGGAAGAACAATATCAACTATTGGAAAGCTTAAAGATGGATAATTAGAATATGAGAAAGGAAAAATATATGGAGAAATAATAAAAATTACTTTTATATTATTATTAATAGTGTCAATATTTTAAGTTCATTTATTTTTACTTGAAGGATAAGAAAAGAACCTTAAGAAAAAATAGAAATAAAATATTTCCACAATAAAGGAGTATAATATATTAAGAATCCTTAAAAGATTAAGCCAATAGATTATTAAAATCATTAAGAGTTTAGCATATTTTCCTACATGCTTAAGTCTGTATGGATTGAGTTCTTTTATGCAAATTACATTATTAGCACTCTGAAACTTTTTATACCCATCCAATTTTTATTGCTAATTACATTAGTGTTACTTTGCTAAGGATTATACATAGTACATTCTGTTCTGAATCCATAATTTTCTGTTGTTGAGACTTAGTTTTCTAAAAGGATTAAATAATTCCCAGTTTTTAGTATAGAGCATATTTTAAGACACTTAAAGATAAACTTAGTGTGGAGGGGGAGGCTCAAATATTAATTTGAAGAAAATCTTATCCAACTTAAGAGTTGTTGAAGTGTGTTACTCTCTAATTAGAGAATAGTCACAAAGATCGTTGCTTTGGCTGTCACATGAGATCGTATCACATAATACATAGGAAACTGGGATGACATTATCTCATCTAGGATGGAGAGATGTTGTGTCTGGCAAGTACAGGCAGCAACCCACTAAGCATCTTATTTCACAACAAGTGAGTTTCTGTACCAAAATACCAGATATGCCAATGCTGAAACAATTGGACAATATAATTTCCTGCCGATTTCCATAGTTTCTGCTTGAGGTGATTTTGAGTTACTTATGCATCCCTCTCTTCTGGAAATTATGGATGATTGCCTCCTCTGAAAATACCTCAAATGAACACATTTTAAAGCATTTTTACCATCTCACAGCATCTTCCACATGAAAAATGAGTCTGCCTCTCCTCCCCACAAGGAACTGAGGGGTCTCCTACAGTTCTCACACAGGAGACTAAACTGCATGGAGAGATGAGAAACTCGGTGTAGATTCAGTTCTTCAACTTGGATAAGACTTTGATGGTCTAATGCCAAGTGATTTGTTGTTAGCATGTTTAAAAGAGCACAGTTTGGAAAGAGTTTTCAAGGCAACAATGAGTCCAACTCCACAATAAGGCTAAGTGTGGTCTCTGATCTAGATAACATAGTGGTCAGCAGGCTGTAAAGTATATGTGAAAACTTCCCTAAAGATCGATGTGGATCTAGGAAGGAAAGAGTCTGGAATTATAGCAGCGAGTTAGAGTGAGGTCTTTCCCAACAGATAGAAAAAAGGTCACTAGACTGTTAACCTCCACTCTTAGCTTTCTGGATGGAATGAAGGTATTTGACTTTTATTCTCTCAATTAAGGAAACATCCCTGTGTGACTTGACTTTGCTGGTTCTCTTAGTGCTTTGTTGTGAGTATTAGACCCTTGTGTCCTCTACAAGAAATCATTCTTTTCTGATTAAAACAGAGATTTCAGGGAGCCAGAGAGACGACACAGCAGTAAAGAATTCTGAGGACCCACATGGAATTTTAAAAATCAGATGCTAGCTAACAACAGTCTAAAATTCTCTAATGATAGTTCAACACCATTTTCTTGCCTCCTCAGGTATTAGGCATCCATATAGTACATAGGCATTCATTCAAGCAAAAATCTCATATACATAGAACAAATATAATTTTAAAATATTTTAAAGTATTGATCTTTTTAATTTAATTTAATTCTCCATTGTCTTCAACAAAACATTTTCTCTCATAAAATCTTTACAAAGTAAAACTTTTACCTATAGATATGTCTTCTGTGGTAGATTCTATGTTTTTTAAAACTTTGGGTTTTATATTAAGACCTGTGGTTCAATGGGAGTTGATTTGTATATAGTAAGAGAGAAGAATCGATTTTCCTTCTATTTTTGGTGGATATCCAGGTTTTTGTTTGTTTATTTGTTTGTTTAGTATTATTTGTTGAAAATACTATATTTTCTCCAGAGTAATTTTTAACCTCTTGGCATAAATCAAGTTGTTTCAGCTCATATTTATGAGTTTATACTCAGATCCTTGATTCTAGTCTACTAAATATTTGTCTGGTTTTGTGCAACTACCTTGCTGTTGTACGATTGTGCATTATAACTTCATATAGGGAGTTATAGTAATAGCTCAGAAAGTATTTAATTTGGTAAGAATGTTTTGGCTAGGAAGGGTATCTTGTGTTTCCACATGAGTTTTAATTATTTGTGTGTGATTTTATGAAGAATGGAGTTGCAATTTTGATTAGCATTGTATTGAATATGTAGGTAGATGGCTTTTGGTAGAATGAAAATTTTTACAACTTTAATTTTACCTATTTATGATCATAGAGGGTCTTCTCCATGACTTATTTAATTATCTTAGCATTATAAATTGAGAGAATGGAGACATGGCTTAGAGATTAAGATTGTATGATTTTTTTCCAGAGATCCTGAGTTTGATGTCCAAAATGTAAAACATTCAAAATTACTTGTAACCCCAAGCTCGAGGAGATCTGATGGTCCATTGTATAATTTTGTATACTGTTATTTCACTGAAACTGTTTATCAGTTGCAGAAATTCACTGGTGGCACCATAAGTGTATATAATACATAGAAACATAAGAATCTTTCTATTATTCTCCTCTCATTTTCATCCCACTTATGTCTTCTTGTCTTATTGCTCTAGCAAAGACTTCAAATGTCACATAGAAAAGTGTGGGGAGAAGTAATTTCTTTATTCTGCCCATGAATTTCACTCATCTATGAGCATGGATTAGTCTTCTACATTTCTTTCTTCGTTATCTTAGAATTATCACTTGAGGGAGTGGAGACATGGCTTAGATATTAAGAGTGCATCAGTTTCTTACAGACAACCTTCTATATGCAAATTTTTCTTTTATAGGCTAACTCTACCTTTTCCATGGAATATTAATTCTAATGTTCCCAGTGTAGGCTTAGACCACAGATAGTATTAGAACCTGAACACTTTCCTTTCTACACCATTGAGGGATCGGTTTTAGTTTCCCTAGAAATATCAACATTTACAAATATTCAAGACCCTTAGTCTACATAGAGTAGCATTTTCATAAAACACACAAAATTGCTATATAAGCATCATCCTTGTTATGTAAAAATTTTCCTTACATCCTTGTTATGTAAAGATTTTCCTTAGATTACTTATAATAACTCACATAACAAATTTACGAACTAGTTGTTGTACTGTATTGTTAAGGGATAACAGCAAAGAAAAAAGATTCGATGAACATGTTAAAAATGAATGATATTTACAGTTTATTTTGAGTGACAGTTAGCAGAGTCTATTTTGTTAAATTTAAGGATTTGAATGCATGCAAGGGTGTAAAGTTATAATAGGGAGTCATTTGTAAATAATTATATGTATTTTATCAGTGGCTTATCCTGAGACATGTGTTCTTGGTTGATTTCATCAATTAATAAATTTCATTGATAACTAACAGGAAATAACAATGCTATTCATTAATTTCATGTTTGGAAATATCAAATGTCTTTAGAGAACATGTGGCTGTACTGTAATTTATTTCACTTTCCATCTTAACCAAAAACTTACCCCTTACAATAAACTTATGTCTGCAGCATTAACATGACAGCAAAACTAGCAAAAGTTTCTTTATCTTTTTCTTTTTCCTCTTTTGTTCACATTTTCACTGATATCCGTTCCTTGCTGTAGACCTCAGAAATTTCAGAATGTAGTTGTTTGATTCTGTATTGAGAACACCAACATTTTCAATGAAAGAAAGCACATTGTTACCATTTTGGCATACATTAGCATCCAAGTCACGACTTCATAGTTACCTGAGTATAAGCATGGGGGTCTGCCACAGCCATATATTGATGGATATAAAATTTCTGTAAGTCACATTACATAAACATTGATGTATGTACTCTAATGATTCACTTCCTAGGAGTGACCAGGTGAGCATTCATTATATTACCAGAGTGATGAACATTGTAAAATTGAGGATTTTCTTATTTAAGTGATTTTGCATTGGACATTTTGGGGCCACAGTTGGCAGAAACTCCAAAGAGATAATTAAGTGAAAAAAGAAATTGTTATATACACAAAGACAACAAAACAAAATATGTACTTGTATGTGATTATACTTTTGACAGTTTCCAAATTACACAGGCAATGACAGAAGCAACTGAAGACTGAGATTCTTGATGCAACCACCTGTGATCACCACACAGCTCCCTTGCTTGGGAGAAAATTGATTCACTATGGTAAAAAGTTTGTTAAATGTATGGCTAGAAATGATTTGTTAGATAACACAAAACAAACAAACAAACAAACAAACAAAACAACTACCAGTTTCCAAATCTGTAGAATTTATTATTCAGACTCTAATGAAACGACTACTGGGTTCAAAAATCATTCTGTTTAAAATCCAACCTGCCTTACTTTGTATCTTTACTGTGTTCCAACTTATTGATATCAGTCTCAACAATATCTTGCTTATTATGGGAAGAATATGATTGTACTATTAACAATGAGTTTGCTGACAGTATATTGACACAAACTTTTGTTATATTCTCTGTGATATTGCATGAATGGTTCTTTGAGTACAAGTTATCCTTTTATGAAAATGTCCAAAATGTGAACTATTGAAATTCATAATTATAATAAAACTTTAAGATAATGTATGATTATATCTCTAGGTCCATTAAATATTATACTGAAATGGGATTTATCTAAGGATCTTTCCAGAGAGACACATATCTGACGCATTCAAGAAACTCTCTGATCAGGAACTTGTCACAATTTCCTTTAACAGAGGACTTAATAAGAGATTTTTTTCTACTTCTATCATGTTTAATGTAAAACAGATTTTTAAAACTGGTTGAGTGAACATTACTTTTAGCTTCAGAAATATCATGTATAATTTAGAGGCATTTAACTATTATACATTACTTTGATGACTTAAGAAATGTCAATACTGAGTTATATATTTTAAAGTAAATTTTATTTAGTTTAATAAAAAATAAAAGAAGACACTGAGAATATTTAAGGATGTCTCCAGGACAGAAGGTAAAAGAAAATATTCAGAACAAGGGAGAGGGAAGAAAAACATCAGCCATAGTGCTTCTTTGTCATATGAGGAGGGAATGTTCTTTCATTAACTAATACGTTGCCTTGAATAACTTTCAATAAAAGCTATTTTTCCAGTATATTTAATATCAGTTTTAAAGACCAGATTTTAGTGGATGCGCCTGTAACAGGAAGGATAGCTCATCAGCAATTCCCATAGTTTTTCTGCTTAACTGCAGCCAGGGTGCTCAGAGTGCTTGAGTAGACACAACACATATTTAAGGTGGAGAAAATAGCTCTCGGGCTTCATCAAGAGTGGTATTACTGATAGAAAATTGTATAAGAAGAACTCTCAATGAAAAATGTCAAAGCAAACTCCTCTCTGCATCCAAATGCCCTTTTGACTATTTTAAGGTCTATTCATACATGGCTCACAATGCCTGGCTTCCCTTTGCATCCACAGGCAGCACCTGTGTGGTTATTTATAAGCCTCCACATCTGGAAAGCTAATTTGTTTCTGGATGATTTTGGTTCCACAGAGTAGTTAGCTATCACTCAGCCACAAAACGTTCATTCAACCCCGATAATTAAATTAAATATCTACTGACATGAAGAAGACAGCAGAAACTTACCAACAATACCCCAACTTTCCCAAGCTCTCTGAGAAAGCTGAACTGCATTGTAATAGAGACAGATGACAAATCCTGTAGAGAAGTGATGGTCAATTTAATATTCCACTCATTTTAAAGTGTCTCTAGTTCAGCCTAGCGGAATTGGGTCTCATGAGTAGAGTAACACACTGGCAGCTCTCTATAATAGGACTGATATTATTATGGAGTTCAATACTACATGGGCAGGACGCGTGACTTACTGAAGGAGATTTAATTACTTATGATATCAGAATGGTGACATTTTAACAATAGCACTGCAAAGGTCTTTGAGAAGAAGAACTAATGTGTAATGGCTTCCATTTACCACAATTTTTTTCATGTTGCTTATTTCTTTTTAACTTTGCACTCACTCTCTAGTTAGTAACTATTAATGTAATTTTTGCTTTGTTCTGTTTTGTGTGACAGCTTCCTGTCACCCAGTCCTTCATAAATAGTATTTTCTTCTTGCTTTTATAGGAATGCTTGTGCACTAAGTTACAAAATTATTTCTTGCCCAAGTTGTAAGGTATAAATTAAAGCATATGGGTACTGTGTCTATCTTTCTTGCCATGACCTTCAAATATATGTCTATAATTCTCTCTCTGTCTCTGTCTCTCTGTCTCTCTGTCTCTCTGTCTCTGTCTCTGTCTCTGTCTCTCTGTCTCTCTGTCTCTGTCTCTCTGACTCTCTGTCTCTCTGTCTCTGTCTCTGTCTCTCTGTCTCTCTCTCTGTCTCTGTCTCTCTCTCTCTCTCTCTCTCTCTCTCTCTGTGTGTGTGTGTATGTGTGTGTGTGCATTTATGAAACAGGTCCTGTATTGACAAAGTTTGTTTTACTTTTATAGATTGTATTTATTGAAAATATCTTGGGAAGCTTTCTGAATCAGTAAAAATAGATTAGCTATCATGACTGCGTAATACTTATTGGACAGCTGTGTCATAAACTGTTAAATTAGTACATGGTTAAAAGTTATTAAGGTTGTTAAGAGCCAGAACAGTGTGCCTCAAAATGTGTGGCTGAATTTGGAAACAAGGTCTTAAAGAACTAATGAAGCTAAAATGAAGCCATCAGTATGGCCTCTAACCTAATATTCCTGATGACTTTATATATATAGAGGCCCCAGGTATGTTCCTGCATAGAGGAAAGACAACATGAAATCATGAAGTTGCAAAGTCAAGGAGTTCTTTACAAATTGGAGGATGAGTATGGTGTCAGGACAAAGATATCCCACTCTTTGTTACATTGATTTTGGAAGTATGCACCCTAAAACCATGAGAAAATTGGGTTTTGTTCATTTATACCACTCTATTGGTGACAATTTGATATAGTGGACAAAAGAAATGCATATACTGTGTTTTGTCTTTTTTCTTTGCACACAGAGGCATTCATAAGCCTCATGAAGTTTGTTTATTGGTTCTACTTTTAAGTGTGTATATGTGAATGTTGGTATGGGCATGCCATGCTTGTGTGTGTGTGTGTGTGTGTGTGTGTGTGTGTGTGTGTATGAATGCCCGTGGAGGCCAGAGGAGGGTGTCAGATCTCCTTGAGCAACATTTATTGTTGGTAGTGACCTGAATAAGGTATGTGCTGAAAACCTAAATCCTGACCTCTGAAAGATAGTAAGTGCTTTTAATTCCTGAGGAACTTCTTATGACCTTCTATGAGGCCCTATATATTAGACAAATATGTTGCATCATAGCTAGAAGTGGATTATGGAGCCCTTCAGTGTGCAGGTACCTTCACAGAAGGGGATTTTCTTCTGTGCTGGCTAGTTTTTTTTTTGAGAAATTTGATAACTAAAAGACAATTGGAAGAAAAAATTCTTCATGAAAAAATTGCTTCCATTAGACTGACCTGTAGGCATGTCTGCGAAATGATGTTTTGATACCTAATTGATGGCAGATGTCACAGCCAGGTGTGGGCCAATGGACTTGGACTACATAAAAGGCAGCTGAGATAACCATGAATAACTGGCAAGTAAGCAGTATTTCTCCAAGGATTTTGCTTCAGTTATTGGTTCTAGTTTTCTGTCTTGTCCTCTATCCATGATGCAACATATCCCCAAAGAAGGACAAACATTTTCTTCCTCTAATTTTTTTTTGCTAATAAGTTATTTCTTTTATTCACTTTTCATTGATCACAACCCTTTCTCCTCTCTTAACAGACACACCTTTACAAATTCCTCCTCCCATTGCTCCTATTCTACAGAGAGAGGAGTTCTGTTGGGTACCAACCCACTATGGGACAGCTAGTTCCAGGAAGACTGGGCCCAACCTCTCCCACTGTGTTCCAACCAGGTAGTCCATGTAGACAAATGGAATTCAATGGCAGGGAAGAGAGACCAGGACAGCACCCACTCTACTTGTTAGGGGGCCCACATGAAGACTGAACTGTATATTTGTTGCAGATGTGTAGGGAGTCTAGGTTGAGTTCCACCATGCTCCCTGGTTGGTGGTCCAGGCTCTGCAAGTACCCATGCTCCCAGGTTAGTTGACTCTTAACTTCTTTTGGTCATCATGTTACCACAGCAAAGGTGTAGCAAAGCATTATTTCATGATATTCATGTGTAAAATATGATCTTAAATGACTTTAAATGCCCTTTCACATGTTAAGAGCACCAGAAAAAGCAGACAGATTTGGTTCAACACTGTAAAGAGATTTTTCTTTCTTTTTTTTTTCATCCTATCTTGCAAAGCAAGAAAATGTGAGTGTTGATGTAGGCTTTATCAATCTTTGTCAAGTGAATGTAATAATTCACTTTTTAACAAACTGCTCCACTTGTAGTTACAAAATAATACTTACAGTATCTTCACCATTATTTTGACTTTTAATTTAATGTATAAACTCCTGATCATTTAGAATACATCTGATATTAGAAATTTTAATAGAGATAATGATTTTGCATCACACACATACACACAATCAAAAAATGTGTAAACAAGTGAAAAAATAACAAATATATTTTAAGATTTATTTTTATTGTATTTGTATATATGCACACACACATATATATGTGTGGTGTAGTGTGTGTGTGTGTGTGTGTGTATGTGTGTGTATAAGCATCTATATATGTGCATGTCACATGTGTATGAATGCCTGAGACCAGAATAGAGGATCAAGTGCTCTGAAAATGGACTAGCAGGGATGATGGGAAACAAACTTGGTGTCCTAAAGAAAAGTAGCAAGTCCTTCTAACCACTGAGCCATGACCCCAGTGATTTTTTCTTACTTGATATTGTTGAAACTTATCTCATTATTTTATCCAATTTCTCTGTTTTTGTTTGCTGATGTTTCTAAATCAAATTATTTCTGTTTTATGTTTGATGTGTGTCTGTGTGTGTGTGTGTGTGTATATATATATATATATATATATATAAATATAAATAATTTTTGTTTATTTTGAACTGATTTCTTTAAATCTTTTACTTATATCTGAAAATATTTTTGGAATTTTTAATATATATACATATATGTGCTGTTTTGGTCATTATATAGACGATAGAATTTAAATAACATCTTAGTTTCCTTTCTATGCATAATTTTTTTAAGTGATTGTTTAAAGGTAATGTTATTAGTCTTCTGAATAAATTCTCCCAAAATGTATTTTCCTTAAGTTGATTTTTATGAATTCATCTGGTATTAAGTAAAAATAGTTCACTTCTTTCATTGTTCTCCAATTTTTCAGTGTTTAATTATGGATTTAATTTCAGTCACCCTAGAATTTTTATTCTCTCCCCTGTTCTACCCTTAATTTTGTGAGTTTGGTTGCATTATCTTCCAGAATTGAAGCAGTATTTATCTACATATCTATCATCTATCTATCTATCTATCTATCTATATATCTATCATCTATCTATCATCTCTCAACTATCTCTATCATATGTTTTTTATTGTTTTATACGTGTTCTTCATTGTTCTATTACTTCAGATCTCTTAGTACCCAATACAAATTCTGCACAATTCTGTACAACCACCATCTTTCTATATATTCCTTAAAAAGTCTCTTGGTGAGTTCAAATCCTTTTACACATACTATGTAAATGCATGTATTCATACACAGATGGACACACACACACATACAGAGAGAGAGAGAGAGAGAGAGAGAGAGAGAGAGAGAGAGAGAGGAGAGCACACTAATTGGAGTAGGATTGTTTGAACAAGCTTTCAGACATTCTCTGATACAACCCACAGACCATATGGAGCTTAGGAAGAAGGAAGACCAGGGTGTGGATGCTTCAGTCCTGCATTGGGCAAGTAACATGATTGTGCGACATAGAGGGAAGGAATCTTGGAGAGAGAGAAGAAGGGGAGGAACTAAGGGACAGTATAAGGTACTGGAGGGGAAAGGAGAGAAACACATAGGGTCAGGAAATCAAAAAAAAAGATGAAAAAAGGAAATATTATATGGAGGAATTCTATTTGCTAAGTAATTAGGGAGTCTCAATACTCATCCACACTTTTTAAAAAAAATAATAATTTATTTCTGATCTGACAATACTGAGGTTCTTTGGTTCCATGTTTGTTCATTGTTGATCTAGATATTAAGAAAGTTGAAATTGTGCATAAAATGTGATTCCTCGTGGAGCTATCTAGCATCCCACCACAATTTTAGATGTTTTTCATTGCCTAGAAGATGTTTATATTTTATTTACTTTTCTAATTTTTGGAAATTGTATCATGCACAGAATGTACTTTTATTCAATCTTCAATCAATTTCCTTCCCTCTTTCATTTCTTCCTCTGTCATATCTCTGACCATTACCCTTGATTCATGAAGTTCAATTTCTACTTGAGGAATTGTGGACAACTGGTGGTCGCTGTGGTAAAAAACAAAACAAAACAAATCACCCACGGAAATGATTAGTATAAGACAACACGTATTCTGGTATATGGTCTTTCAGGCATAGATGCAGTAAAGTTAGAAAGAAAGAAAGAAAGAAAGAAAGAAAGAAAGAAAGAAAGAAAGAAAGAAAGAAAGAAGAAAGAAAGATGGAAGGAAGGAAGGAGAGGGGGGGGGGGGGGGAGGAGGGGAGGGACAGCGAGAGCGAGAGAGAGAGAGAGAGAGAGAGAGAGAGAGGTACATTTCAATTTCATTTATAGTCAGGGATCTAACATGATGTAGCACAATTGGAAATTGTTAAAGGAGCCATGAGGCCATAAGCAACTACCACTGTTGTCCTCTCATCCACCCCTTAATGTCTATCATTCCTCAGCACCAAGAGGTTGAGTGATCCAATCAGGCAAATTGAAGAAGGTTGTTTTTATGCAAAAGCCTGAGAAAGTTAATTGAAATCAATCTATGTTCACTGGAAATGCTACAGACACCACTGTTCATTTAGAGCAATTAAAGAGCGTTGTCCTGATGACAGGCAGAAACATTAAGTTTAAAATCCTGTTAAAGGAAAGTTATCAAAACTATTTAAATGTCCACCACCTAACATGAACTTAGGGACTTCTAAACCAATTAGATTTTATAAGGTATTTCACTAGTCCGGAGCTATGTTCTTCAAGCCACAGAGATGAGAATTCTTCACCCTCTGTCCTTTTATAATATGAACTAATCAGTTAAGAATGAAGCATTAACCCTACTTTTGAGGACATCTTTCATGAAAACAGCTACTATAGCTTCATCACCATTTAGGAAATAAGAATGTTTAAACCAGAGCTTTGGTTTTTCATTTACAGTTTTCAGATTTTTAAGTATTCTCAGAGATAATTAGACAGCACATTAGTGAAGAGGAATGAAGGAAAGGAGACCCTTGTGTAAAGTGGACATTCCTGGTTTCTTTAGAGACTACGATATGTCATGTGATGTTTTTATGAAAACTGTTTTAGAAGAAGACATTTTGCTGACGGAGACACATGAGAGGATGTTTTGCTGTAGCAGTCATGTGAGAGGATATTTTGGTGAGGCTGACACTGGATACATGATATTTGGAAAGAGTGTAAGTACAAAGCAAAAGACAGTGAACAACACTCTTGCTTTGGTTCGCATTGCAACACTATGCTTGTCTCCACTGATCTTCACATGTTGTGACTTTGTAGACAGAAAAGTCCCAAATAACATCTTGTGGTATTCTGGCTGCTTCTTGCCACTTCTACGGATTTGTGCCAATTTGGCAGAGCCTTACAGTTCCTTCTGAATCGAGACACTGCGACTGATTTATTTTTGGAGATTACCAGTTAGAAATCACTGTCACTACTTATTCCAGTCTAATTTTTTAGACTTGACTGCTAATGTCCTGACAACAAAATTTGGAATAACCCCAAAGAACTACATCAAAACACGTTCACGCCTCCTTTATTCAATTAACCTTCTTTCTCCCCTATCTTTGGTGAGTTGGCTAAAAGGGAGGTTGAAGTATTTAAGAACCTTTATTAAAGCAGGTATTAAAAAATTTAAGCCTACACATGTGAGTACTTCAGAATACCATTCTGATGTCTAGAATATTGCTCATAAGAAATAGGGATATTAAACATATGGCTCATCTCTGAATTACTATTGTTTTCTTGTATAGAATATGTATCACCACTAAAGAACATTTTATTCCTTTGGAGCTTGGATATGTTCTCAGATACTTCTGAATATAGTAACACTGGTAATCAGGCCTAAATAGCGAGGACTCAACAAAATTTTAATTTAGAAAACTATTATTTATAATACAACTACATAGAAAAACACAATCTAGTACTTGAACATACTTCTTACATAAAATCATCATTGCAAATTAGTCTACTCTTCATTCTTATATATGATCTTTAAGATCTCTTCATATGAAACTCTTTCTGATTCTAGACCTAGAATGACCTTCTATTCTTTAAGTCATGATTTAATGTTTTGAATGCTAGTATTGTCATGGTTTAATGTTGCTAGGTCTTGTAGAATTGTATATTTAATGAATCCCAGCACAGAGTTGCTTCCCATCTCAATGGTTTATGTTCTGGAATGAAAGACACAGATACAACTTCTACATTTAAACATGCCCTAAACCGCATAATATCTGGGCAACTGCTTAAATTCTGTGCTATTAGAAACTACCTTCCACTAGTGATTCTGAATTACTATGTACTAATTTCTATGTACTATCTTGGCTACTTCTGATCCACTTGAGCAGGACTCTGGGCCATGTTCTCCCAGCCCATTTACATACAGACTTTGCCCCTCTGTCCTGAACTCTTCTCTGGCATGATGTCTTTGTCTTTCCTCTCCTCATCACTCTTCTAAGGCTTGATGGATCTTCTTCTTGCTTACTCCAGACTTAAAGCCCAGGAACTCTAAATCCCACCTTTCTCTTTCCCCCAGTGATGGACAGTTAGCATCATTATTTAGCAACCAGAATTAATTGGACAGAGCTTACCAGAAGCTACTTGCAGACCCTCTCATGCAAACAATTTTGGAGTACACAATTAGCATTAGAATACATGTATCTAAAAGGTCTCCTCATTTTTCAGAGAATATAAATGACTGTTGTAGAGGAGCTGTCGAGTATGTCCCTGGACTGACCACAAAACACTGAGTCTTTATTAATATAATTCTATTTTCTCTATTACCTCTATCCACCAAGGCATATAAAATGTGCCTTTCATGACTTTCAGCCTTACAATTTATTTATTTATTTATTTATTTATTTATTTTGTTTTTGTTTATTTCTAGCTTTGTTTTGACTTGAAGAAAAATACTGTAGAGAATACAGCTTTCATATCTATCAAAGTCATCCTTTACTTTGCTGATTACTTTTTCAGATGTCTGCAATGTATTTTCCTACTGTGAAGCCTTGCTTTGATCCCAGTCATGAGGACTTTGTGATGTTCTTCTCTTCTACTTGTTTTTATTAAGTATTTCTTCTAATGAGCATTCACCTTGTAGACCCTGTAACTGGGAACTTTTATTTTAATGTGATTATTTTTAGATGATTCTTTTTTGGTTATTTCCTCCAGTTATCTATATGTCTCTTAACAAAAAGGAATTGCTAAGTGCTAGGGACATGTCTCTGGGAATAAAAGATGGTAGATCCCTGGTGTTTACCAGCCGGACACTAGACAAATGAATTCTAGGTAGGTGAAAGACTTTGTCTCTAAAATGAGGTAGAAGATGACTGAGGAAGACATCTGATGCCAAACTCTGACCTGAATCCATACACTTGTAAATTCTTAAGTGAACTCACATTCAGACATGTGCACCCCCTCCACACACAAAAAGAAAGAAAGAGAGAGAAAGGGGGGGGATGGAGAGGGAGAGTGGGAGAAGGAGATACAGAGATAGAGACAGAGACAGAAACAGGGTAGGGAGGTCAGGGAACATGAGAGAATGACACAATTATATTTTAGACTTTTAAATATTTTCTTGGGTTCAGCATAATTCATAATAATGATGAATGAATGAGTGAATGAATGAGTGAATGAATGAATGAGCATTGGATGTGTAGTGTAAAATATCATGGGGCAAATTTCTTCATGGTTCTGCTTGGAAGAAAATGAGCCAGAAACACAGAAATTTTGAGTAAATAATGTCTCTAGACCACCAGATAAAAGACTATTTGACTGAGGTTTTTATGGGGTAAAACAACTGAAGTTGCTGAATGGAATAGGTATGTTTATGATTATGTCTTGATGGGATCTGAGTAACCATTAAGAAATACCTTTCTCAGGCAAGCATGTTTCAATTCCAGCACCTGCCCTCATTTAGTAAGCCAGTCTTTCTGAAAAGAGTTGGCTCAAGCATGTATTTGGTGAAAGCACTGAATGTTCTACTAAGTTTTTAGAAGAATCCATTTATTTTGATTCTATGATATGCTAGCAATTGGAATATATTCCATACTACATTGAACTATTAGTTTCAGTTGGATTTCCTAAGAGCCAGTGGTATCAAAAATAAAGAATGTTAAGTTTACTCTCAGATGATAGGAGTAAGTACCTGAGAAGGTAAGAGACCTCCCTTAATACCTCAGGATAATGAAAATTAAGTTTCAGTCTCTAGGAGCTTTTAGTTAAAGAAAAGTGCAACTAAATAAATTGAAAACTAATATGCAGTATGTGATTAAGTAAAACATGTAGAATAGAAAATAAATATCTTCTGGGTTAAACAGTTAACATAAATACTTCCTAGAAGTGAAAATGTCCTACAGAATGAGCTCCTGGTGGCCATTAATAGTGAGTAAGGGGAACATTTTGTCAAGATTATTAAAGCAGTTTCAGTTGCTTGAAATAAGAAAAAAAGTTCTATTCCAGTAAATCTCTTGGGTCAACAACCCAATTGACCATCTAAGGTGAGAGCATAGCTCAGCAAAAGATTCAGGGAAAGATGTCACTGAGGACAAGTTTATTAGGTATGTTTCAGTGAATCTCCAGCTATACTTGATTCTCTTTGATGGTATCATTAGTAGTCATTAAGGAGAAGCACCAAGAAGAGGGTAAAGTAATTGGACCACATCATGTTTCAGTAATTCCAGTAAGAAATCATAAAGTGTTAACTACTTTATGTTTAGGAAAAATTTTTTAAAAAGCATTTGGTTTATAATTCATGTCAAAATATATTGTATATAAGAAGGGACAGCCAAGCAGAGACAATTTTCAAATGTAGAGGACGGAGGTTACATATGGTTCTGACACTATAAACTTCAGGGATGAAAGAAAATACATCAGTCCAGCACAATTATTGTCAATGAACAATCAAGACCTGGACTTAGACAGCAACACACAAATGAAGTATTTATTACCTGTCAATATTAGGAAAGGTTCACAGCAACCATGAGTTCTCAGATAACAGAGTTGTCAGTAGTTATTGGTTAGATGCAGGTGTATGAGTGAGGTAAAGAAGAAAGAATTAAAAAGACACTTCCATATTAGGATTCTCTAGAGTAACAGGTCTGGTAGAATGATTTTACAAATATACAAAGAAAATTGATTAGAATGACCTGTAAACCGTGGGCAGGGTAGTTCAACAATGGGTATCTTCCAATGAAAAGGCCCAGAATCCAGTAGCTGTTCTGATCAACAAACTAGAAGATTCATTACTCCTGGTTTGCTGCTGATATTCTGCATGATGTCTAGAGACCTGCTGGCCTTCAGTCTATATTAGAATACTGAAGAAATCATTTCTAATACCAGTGAAGAAATGTCTCAGCAACAAGATAGAGGAACTTCCATATGAGAATGAAGGGAGGAAGGCAAAAAAGAAAAAGTCCCCTTCTTCTATATGCTTTTATGTGAACTGCCACCAGAAGAAGTGGCCCAGATTTTGGGGGATGGGGGGTGGCAGGCTTCCCAATTTAGTGGAGAAAGTGACTCACAGGTATATCCAGTTCCTTTGGTTTGGGCCTTAAAATTATCTCATTAAAAGAAGGACTTCATCCCTTTTAAAGATGTCCCTGTCAGTGTTCACATTTTCATTGTTTGCATCTGTGTGCTGGGGTTGGCGAACACAGTGATCATGACCAGATGTAACTTTTATATAGACTAAACAGGGCAGAACATGAGTATTAGTTAAATGATCATCTTCTAGAATTCTGAACTTGATTGTTGAGTTGTAGAAAGAGATCTCGGTGCCAAAATTAAATTTTTATGTATTTACCAATCTTTCAGTACAGATGTTGAGTAAAACTTCCTTCAGTTATCCATTATTGAGAAATTGATTCTAATGGATCTCATGTCATCAGAACCACCTCCAGTTGCTTGATACTGATCAGTTAGGAGGAAGCCATATAATGATATTAAACACTAAATACAAAGCGACTTAAGTGGGGAACTTCTCTCACCACGAACCAAGACGGCTCTTAAATATGTCACTTGCATTAGGATAGTCATACCTTCTCATATTCTATAATGAAAAGAATGTCAATTTATTGAAGAACACACAAAACAACAAAAATTAATGAAAAGAGGCCATGAATCTAAAAGACAGCAAGAAGGGGTCATGACATGCATTGGCAGAGGATCATGAAAGATAGAAATAATGTAATTGTGGTGTAATAATTTAACATAAAAAAGAAACTTTAAAGAGATATCAATGAATATGTTTCAAGTAGAGCTGTATATTACTCTTCAGAGTTGGAATCTGCAGAAACCTGAAATGTGTATATCTAATTGACATATCTAGCTCCAGAGATTGTTTTCATACAGCATGTCAAATCTGAGACATGCTATTGTGACACTGGGTTGCCAAACTCTAGCTTGTAATTTTTCTTGTGGAATTCCTTGCTATGGCTGTTTTTAAAAATATATTTTGTAATTTTCTGTAGCTGTAAAATATCAGAAAGAGAGGATGGAGGAAAGTGTTTTATTTCCTGAATCTTCCAGGGCCAAGTCACTAGAATGAAAGATTAAGATGACTATGGAGTTGTAAAGAGATGTAAAATAGCAAATAATTTTAACATGCATCATGGTGTACTTGCAATGCTTATTGATGGGAAGGGAAGTGAGGACAGACAAATGGACAATATATTGTCAGAAGCTTGAAAAATTAGTTACTCTGGGTACATGGCTGTGGAAAAGAAGTAAAGAAATGCCAAGTTTTGACAGTATTTTTGAGGGAATAATGTTGTAGAGATGGAGATTTGGGTACTATCTAGTTTATACTTCCCATGTAACTATCTTGGGAAAGGGGACATGGCTCAAAGTGTGAAAAGAGTAAATAGATGAATATTGTAGGAAAATTATAATTCTTTATGAAATTATGAAAAATAAAAAAGCAGAAAGTGAAGAGAGCAGAGAACAGACAATGCCGTTTAAAACTAATGAAGACTCAACTATAATGTCCACCTTCATACTATTTTATTCCAAATATATTCAATTGTATCACATTATGCTTTGTGAGTTTACCATTTGGATTTCATTATCCTACCTGTCCTTTTGTTTGTTTCATGTGGAAATGCCAAAGCATTCTGACAATAGCAACTGGAGATGGAAAGGGTTCATTATAGTTTACTATTCAAGCACTTCATGGTAGTCATGTCAAAGCAAAAGAAGCTTGATATAACCAGTCATGTATCATTCATAGACAGGAAACAGCAATGAGTGCATGTTATATTGCTTATCTCCTTTATCTGACTGGAAAATCCATTCTGAATCAAGGAATGATATTATGTATACTGCCAAGAGTCAAGACTTCTTTCTTCAATGAAGGCAATCAAATTAACTCCTATAACCAAGAGACCATGTCCACTGTGATTCTATATTCTGGATAATTAATACAAGGAATCATCTTCTTTGTTGATTCTTTCCCCAAAGTTATGAAAACCTGGTTTAGATTTAAATTTTAAACTATATGTAAAGATTTGTGGAAAATGAAACAACATAATTCCCTAGCTTTAAAATTGCAACAATTAGTCAATGCTATATGTACCCTACAGGTTTCATTTATATTTTATTGTAAGCTGTAAAAGTTTTAAGTATGGGGAAGAACAGGAGTGATGGCTAGATGGTCATGAAAATTACTGGAAATCTGCAAATGATGCAGGCAAGGAGTTGGGGAGAATCTCCAGGACTAGACAGAGATCTGGGATAAGGGGGTACCCATGAATCTATGGGTGTGATCTCTTATGTCACTCATCACATGGGGCATATGGAACCTGAAGATACCACTTCCTGTAGTCAGACAGGAAACCCAGTGGAGCGATAAAGATACCAATGCACCCATAAAACGTTCAACCCAAAATTTATCCTGTCTACAAGAATTGCATGCATAATGGAGGGAGATTAGAGACTGGGGAAATGACAAATCAATAACTGGCCCAACTTAAGACCCCATCCCATGGAAAAGGACCAATCCATAACACTATTAATGATACTCTGTTATGTTTGGAGACAGGAGCTTGTTATCCTCTGAGAGTCTCCAGCCAGGAGGTGACTCAGACAGATACAGACACTCACAACCAAATAGTAGATGGAGCTTGGGGACCCTTATTATAAGAGAAAGGATTCCAGGTCCAAAAGGGGATAAGAACTCCGTAGGAAAACAAATAGAGTCAACTAACCTGGATCCTTGGTGCTTTCAGGGTCTGAACCATTAACCAAAAGCATATACAGGCTGAACCTAGGCATTTCCTCTTATCTGTAGCAGATGTGCAGCTTGGTCTTCATGTGGTTCCTGAACAACTTGAATGGAGGCTATCCCAAAAGCAGCTGCCTGTAAGTGGGATATTTTCTACTAGCAGGGCCACTTTGTCTAGACTCAGTGGGAGAATGACTCACAGAGACTTGAAGTGCTAGGGGTGGGGGAATATCCAGGGTCCCGCACCAGCTAAGAGGAGAGGGGATAGGGACATGGTGGAAGGATTATGAGTTATAGTGACTGGGAGGAGGACAGTGATCCAGATGAAAAATGAATACGAAAAATTGTTTTTAATAAATTTGATTTAAAAAATGAGAAAAACCATGGTTTTATGAGTCATCCTGGCCAAAGACACAAGTGACCTGTAGGAACACAGTCTCTGCCTAGGTACAATACAAAATTTGTTCACTTGTACGATTTTAAGCCAGGAGAGTCAAAACTACATCTGGCTTGAGATTTTATCTCCATTCTTCTCAAAGATATCTAGACTGTTAAATCTATCAGAGCACCATGGCTAGTTAGAGAGAATCTTGTCTTCTGAGATTTCCTTTCAGAAAACATGGGTGCTGGATACATGAATCAACCACTTTCTTTACTTAGTAGTTATTAGCCCTAAATTACAATATAACCTTGCTGCACTCCACAGACCGAAAGAAGCTAAACAAGAAAGGCCCAAGCAAGAAATCTTGAATCTCACTTAGAAGGGAGAATAAAATAGTCATAAGAGGCAGATGGAGGGGGGAAGTAGGAGGGAGAGGGAAAAGAAAGGGGCATGGAGGATCAGATCAGGTGTGGGGAGAAACAGGAGAGTGGATAATTCTACCAGAATGATTGGACATCTACACCTAGAAAGAGTCAGAGAGTGGAGAGAATCTTGAAGACCTGTCACAGACCTTGGATGGAATCTCCCAGGAATCAATGGAGGTAACCTTAGCTGAGAATCCGGGCAGTTGGGATATGGAACCTGAAGTGATCACTTCCTATAGAGAGTCAGGAACTTTAGTGGAACAATAGAGACACCAACCCACTCACAAAATTTTCTACCCAAAATTATCCCACATACAAGAGTTGCAGACAGAGGAATGGAGCAGAGACTGAGTGAATGGCCAACTAATAACTAGCCCAACTTGAGACCCATTACATATGGAAGCATTAATTCCTGACAATATTAATACTCTATTATGCTTATAGACAGGAGCCTACCATAACTATCCTGTGAGAGGCTCCACTAAGCTACAGAATAAAACCCATGCAGAGACCCACAGCTAAACAGTCAATGGAGCTCTGGGACTCTGATAGAATTAGGGGAATGATTGAAGGCTCCAAGAGGAGAGGAACTCCATAGTATGACTGACAGAGTCAACTAGCCTGTACCCTTGGGAAGCCTCAGAAAGTAAACCACCAATGGATGAGCATAGAGGAGCTGGACCTGGACTTCCTGTGTATATGCAGCTCAGTTTTCTTGTAGGTCTCTCAACAACTGGAGTAGGGGCTATCCCCTAAAGCCATTGGCTGACTGTGGAATACATTCCTACAACTGGGCTGCCTTGTCTGAACTCAATGAGTGAGGATGTGCCTAGGTATGCAGAGGATTGATGTGCCATGATGAGGGGATGCAGAGGGTTCCACCCTCTCAGAAGAGGAGAGGAAAAGTGATTGGAGAAAAGGAGTGTGTAGGTGGGACCGAGAAAGGGGCAGCAATCTGGATTTAAGGTGAATTTTTAAAATCCTCTCTGATGTTTTTGTTGTTGTTGGTGGTGGTGGTGATGGAGTTAGTGGTGGTGTGGTTTTATATTTTAAAATACTTTTTATCTCAATCATACTATTTACTTAAACCTGAGATTTTGCTCTATTTCACTAGTATCCAGTGTATTTATGCTTCACACTGACTAGTGTACTTCAGCACCACATTAAGCTGTTCTCAATCTCTGTGAAGGCATTCCTTATTTCTTAGAGCCATGAATTTAGTTGATAACCACAGTGGACTCTAGGTTTGTCACTTACTGGGAAGTTATTATTCTAAATATTTTGTGCATCGGGCTTATGCTGTTTAAACCTATGTATAAATTGGTTTCTCTTACTTCAGCTATATTCTTGTCATGGGCAATGTCCCTTCTCACTGACTTAACTATGAGTACCTCAAATTCTTCATTTCCTAATGCTACCTGAGCTAAGACAATCTGCTTTCTCATCAACAACTGCATGGCCAGTTTTTCAGCTTCTCACATGTACAACACTCATTGTATTAATGTATATACCACAAAGCTACTATAGACTACTATTTTTAACATATTTCAGAAATCTTGAAAATGACCTGCTTTAAAGGCTGGAGGGATGGCTAATTTGGTAAATTGTTGCTGAGCAAGCATTGAAGTCTAATGTTAACTGCCAGAATCACATAAAAACTGAGAAGAGTAGCAGTATTGTAATATGAGCATGAGGGAGTCTTTTTTTGCTATGTGATTTCCTGATGTTGATATGCATTTCCAGCCTGTAAACTCAGTAAAGGATGGGGCCAAATTAGTCTCTCCACAAAACACACATTCACTCAATTACAATTTGGGACACACCTAATGTTCAAAAATTATAGATTGCGTGAATGAATGATTTAAAATTAGTGCATTATTTTAAAACAATTCTCCTTACAGGGGCACACACATGGTTGGCCTCCAGTCTAGCATCTGATTCTCTCCTCTAGAAACTTCATTTTAAAACCTCTAGTATTACATTATGTACCTGATAACCGTGTTTTTGTCAAAAATGCTGAACTATTCATTACTTTAAGTATTCTGATCAGGTATCCTCCAGGCTTTGTATGAAATCAATAAAGTTTTTCAGCAAGCACTAGCCATCAGAAGCTGATAAAGAAATACATTTTATTGCCGAGAATACAAGCTTCACAATGAGGTAAAATACCTGATTCTGTAACTGATGTGTTCATTTAACCTCTGCTAAGGACAGAAATTATGATTCATTGATTCTAATTTTCTAATAAAAATCATGTCACCTTTTCATAAGCAACTTACTATGATATGCCAGGGTCTTGGGTCCAATAAATAAGGATTATGGTTAAAAGAGTTTGAAGGGAGAATTTCAGTATAAAAATCAATGGAGAAACCTAAAAACTGAAATGAGTCATAATCAAAAGCCATCTCTTCTTGTGGCAATGCAAGAACATAGATAAAGGAAATTCTTAACCCATTAAGTGATCCTGAAGAAAGCAGTAAAATAGAGAAAAAGAATTAACAAAAACCCACGTAAGTAAATAATAACATTAATTTCATTAATAATGACAGCTCTCACTATATCTCAGGATCTTGGGTAGAAATTTAGATTACTCCAGGGGTCTGGATATCGTTAGCATCTGGTGCAACTCAGGCAGAATATCTGATTTCTTAACATAAATTATCATATTTAATATTTAGAGGTATCCTTGGAGGACTGTGTTTCATGTCCATGCTTAAAATAAGAATGAATTCAGAGATGTTGAATGTCTGGCATAAAATCCCAGTTTACATATGACCCAGTGAGATTATATTGTGGATTTTTTTTTGGTAATATTCACTGTCCTTCCCAACTTCAGGAAAATATTCCTTAAAAATTGCTTTGCCCATTGGTGAAGATTTAATCACTTTTGAGGGGAATTGCAGGCCATTTTTCTTTTTCATTTTTTAATAGTTCATCCCCAGAGCAACCCTCAGTTATTGCACAGGCTACTTTTAATAAGCACTGGCATTTAAATTCTTGCATGTGACAGTGAGGACAGTGCCACTGCAAGACAGAGCTTATTTTCTGTGAGCAACATTTAATCAAAAGTGACCCATGATTTCAAGCTCCACTGCCCAGCACCAAGCTCCTCACTAAATGCAGCTTCACTTCAGAATCTCCATCTCCTCATTTAAGTTTAGAATATGAATGGGAATCCCAAGAAAAACGTCTTTCTTCTCAAATTTGGAGAACATCTTGATTTCTATGTCTTTCTTATTTATGACAAATGTCTGGAAAACGGCAAACTTACTAATGAAGCCCTTTTTAGACCATGTTCATTTTAGTACGTTTGTGTACATCATTGCCTATATATCTTAATGTGTACTTTCAGGAATAAAAGAGAAAGTATTTACTCAAATATCACACCTTCTTCAACTTATATGTGAGCCTTCAAGTATTCTAAGGGGATTTCCCCAACTATTCAATAAGAGAAGACCAGAGCAGTTCTTAAGGAGTCAAGGGATATTAGTCATTAAACCCATTGTGTCAATAGTGAGTCCAAAAGCCTAGACTCTTCCCCACTCCTCATTGCAATAGCATCATGAATTATGCTTGATCAAGGAACATATTTTTAAATTATATCTACAGTTATGTTGATGCAACCTCCCATAATGTTTTCAGATTAGATAACTTCCTAGAAACTTTGTTTCTTTTCTTCTCTGTCACCTGAGTGCAGCTCTCTCTCAGCTTCTAGCCTTCCCCCTTTCCTAGTAGTTTTGTCAGCATTTTATTTCATAACTCTGTATCCAGAAGTCTTAAGAGTCATTTGAATTCCATCCTGTATGAATCTAGAATGTCACATGGAAAAATCGTTGGCTGTACATCTAGATTGAAGAATTTTTAAAAAAAAGAGCTTAGAAGAAAAGGGACAAGGTAAATATAAACAAAACACAAATAGGAAAAAGGTAAGTAATTTGCTAGATTTATTGTTTTTGATAGTACCCTCAAATGCATATGGTAATTTGATTCTTTAAGAATATATATTGGACTTTTCTACCAAGAAAAAGAAGCCAGTTTCAAATGTTCTGCTTATGACATGGGCAGAGATGCTGATCTATTGCCTCCCTTAATCATTCTCCTCATTGACTACTGAGTGGTACATAGATTTAGTTATTTAGTTTGTTCATATTTATGACTACAAACACATCACTATGTTAATTAATATTAGGTATAGAACACTTAATTCAAAAATGAACAATGCAAAAGTGTGCAGTGTATTGAAATTTAGCACCAGCTATTCTCATCTAGATTAATTAATTTAAAACAAATTCTCAGTCTATCATTGAGAGTGGCCTGGAATTTGCTATGTATACTAGTGAAGATTGACACTGTGCTGTCTTCAAAGCCCAGCCTCCTGAGTGCTGAAGTGGGAGGCATATGCCACTCTATCCAGCGACAACTGAATAAACTATGAATACATTACCTGTTACAATATTTTTGGTATCTATTTATACAACCATTAATTTCCATAGTTGTTGTTACATTAAAAGATGTTAGGCAAATCCAAGCTCAATCATGACCTTTTATTTTTGGGGTACAATATAGCCAAGTGGGGCCAAGACCTCAAAGCATTCTTTCTGTCTCAGCTGCTGAGTGTTGGGATTGTTACAATATATACTGTTGTGTACGAATCAATGATAAGCCTGTGATAATGGTACAATATTAGAAGACTAGATCATAGAGGGTGTTTAAAAGATTTCAAAAGTGGACAAAGCAGTTTGTTTGAAAAGAGTCATATGTTCCAATAGTGGAATATTGGTAATGACATGGGACTAAACACTTCCTTAAGAAAAAGGAGTTTTAAGATGAGGAGTTTAGAGAATATTCCTAAGAAGGTAGTTGATGCTATAGGAATTTCAGTGTGAAGATCAGATTTTAGACTCCCCTGCTCAACTGAATACACAAATTCAGTTGTTCACATACTCGGGTATCCTATAGAAAAACCAAACTAGAATCAATAATATATAGCAAATGATTTGTAGAGCAAAATGAGAGAAGAAAAATATAAATAAAGTAAAATAAAAACTAATAACAGAATTACAAAGTAAAAAAAGAAAGAAAGAAAGAAAGAAAGAAAGAAAGAAAGAAAGAAATAGAGAGAGAAAGAAAGACCCTGACATGACATGTAAAAGGGATCATTAAGTTATTTTCTGTTGACCACCTGCTGCTGGACATTCATCCTACCCTAAATAGTAATTTGTTTTCCCAGTTACATCCCATTAGACAAAAATAAAATTTCATTTTCAAGTGGGATTCAATTTAACATTACAATTGGGTTAGAGATAGAAACATGTGTGTGCTTCTCCTTTTATCTGTAGAACAAGAAGGAGGAAAAAAGGAAGAAGAGGAAGAAGAGGATGACGAGGAAGAGGAAAAGAGGGTCCAGGAGGAGGAAATGTAGAAGAAAAAGGGGAGGAGGAGAAGAGGGTAAAGAGGAGGAAGAGTAGGAGGAGGAGCGTTTTTTTGTCTTTAATTCTTTTACGCTCCAGATTTTATTCTCCCCTCTCTGTCTACCCTTTGACTATTCCACATCCCATATCTCTTCCCCATTCCCCCTCTCTACCAAAGGATGTCCCTACCACCCAACCATACCCAACCAGACCTCTAAACTTCATGGGGCCACCAGTCTCTTTAAGGTTAGGTGCATCTTCTCTGATTGAATCCAGAGCCAGAAGTCTTCTGCTGTATACGTGTTGGGTGCCTCATATCCACTGGTGTATGCTGCCTATTTTGTGGTCCAATGTTTGAGAGATCACTGGAGTCCAGGTAAATTGAGACTGCTGGACCTCCTACAGGGTCACCCTCCTCCTCAGCTTCTTCCTGTCTTTTCCTAATTCAACCACAGGGGTCAGCAGCTTCTGTCCATTGGTTGGGTGCAAATATCTGCATCTGACTCTTTAAGCTGTTTGTTGGGTCTTTCAGAGGGCAGTCATTTTAGGTCTCTTTTTTTGAGTACTCCATAGCCTCATAGTATCAGGCCTTGGAACCCCTCCTTGAGCTGGATCCCACTTTGGGTCTATCGCTGAAGATTCTTTTTCTCAGGTTCCTCTCCATTTCCATCCCTGCATTTCTTTCAGACAGGAACAATCATGAGTCAGAGTTTTGACTGTAGGATGACAACCCCTCACTTGATGCCCTGTCCTTCTGCTGGAGGTGGGCTCTATAAATTCCCTCTCCCTACTGTCAGGCATTCTAGCTATGGTTCCTCCCTTTGAGTCCTGAGAGTGTCTCACATCTCAGGTCTCTGGTACATTCTGGAGGGTCCCCCCAAACTCCTACCTCCAAAGAGTGCCAGTTTCCATTCTTTCCGCTGTCCGTCAGGGCTTCAATCCTTTTCCCTCTCCCAAAACCAGATCAGGATCCCTTCTTCCCCCTGCCCTACTCCTGTTCACTCTCTCTTCCAGATCCCTCCCTTCCTCCCCACTTGTCATTGTTTTCTTCTCCCTCAGAAGTGGGACTGAGGTGTCCTCACTTGGATCCTGCAGGTTGTTGACCTTTTTGAGTTCTGTGGACTTGGATATCCCCCCCCACCTTTTCTTTTTTTTTTTTTTTGCAAATATCCACTTATTAGTGAGTACATACTGTTCATGTCCTTTTAGGTCTGAGTTACCTCACAGAGGATGATATTTTCTAGTTTCATTCATTTGCCTGCAAAACTCAGGATGTCCTTGTTCTTAATAGGTGAGTATTATTCCATTGTGTAAATGAACCACTCTTTTGTTGTGGGACATCTGGGTTGCTTCCAGCTTCTGGCTACCACAAATAAGGCCTGTATGCACATAGTGGAACACGTGCCCCTGTGGCATGGTAGGGCATCTTTTGAGTATATTCCCAACAGTGGTATTGCAGGGTCTATTTCCAATTTTCTGAGGATTCTCCAGTTTGAATTCCAAAGTAATTGTACCAGTTTGCAATGCCACCGGCAATGAAGGAGTGTTCCTCTTTCTCCACATCCTTGCCAACATGTGTTGTCACCTGATGTTTTGATCTTTAGCCATTCTGATTGGTATAAGGTGGAATCTCAGGGTCATTTTGATTTGCATTTCTCTGATCACTAAGGACTTTGCACATTTTTTAAGTGCTCCTTGGCCATTTAAGATTCTTCTGTTATAAATTCTCGGTTTAGTTCTATACCCCATTTTTTGATTGGGAAGTTTGGGTTTTTGGTGATTTGCTTCTTGAGTTTTTTATATATTTTGGATATTAGACTTCTATTGGATATGGGGTTAGTGAAGATTTTTTTCCCATTCTGTAGGTTGCCGACTTGTCTTATTGACTATATCCTCTTTTCCTTACAGAAATTTTCCAGTTTCATGAGGTCCCATTTATCAATTCTTGATCTTAGAGCATGAGCCATTGGAATTCTGTTTAGGACATTTCTCCCTGTTCCAATGAGTTCAAAGCTCTTTCCAACTATCTCTTCTATTAGATTCAGTGTATCTCATTTTATGTTGTGGTCCTTAATCCACTTGGACTTGAAATTTATGCAAAGTGACTAATATGGGTCTATCTTCATTTTTCTACACACAGTCAGACATTTAGTCCAGCACCATTTATTGAAGATACTTTCTTTTTTTCTATTGTGTATTCTTGGCATCTTTGTCAAAAATCAAGCGGCCATCATTGTGTGATTTTATTTCTGAGTCTTCAACTCATTCCCATTTCTTCAATTCCATTGATCTGTGTGTCTGTCTCTGTACAAATATTTTGCAGTTTTTATCACTGTCGCTCTGTAGTAAAGCTTGAGGTCAGGGAAAGTGATTTCTCCTTCTTCTTTTATTGTTAAGAATTGTTTTCAATATTCTGGGTTTTTTTCCTTTCCAGGTACATTTGAGAATTGCTCTTTCCATGTCTTTGAAGAGTTGTGTTGGGATTGTGTAACGTTGCAATTTGCACTTCCACCAGAAATAGATGATCCTTTTACTTCACACCCTCACCGTCATTAGCTGTGACATTTATTTATTTATTTATTTATTTATTTATTTATTTATTTATCTCATCCATTCTGAGGGGTGTAGGATGAGATCTCAAAGTTTCATTTCCATTTCTCTGATGACTAAAGGTGTTGAATATTTTGTTAAGTGTTCCCCTAGCAAATTGATTTTTGGTTTACTAATTCTAACAGTTTTCTAAACTAAACCTTTTCTGACAAATTTTATTATTTTAGCACCTATGAAATGAAGCATAGTTCATTGTTTTCTAATTTTTCTTTATCTATGCACCCTCTCCCATATTCCCTCTCTCCAGCGTTTGCCATGTTCTCTTTCTTACTACTTCTTTCCCCCTCATCCTCGTCTTGCTTCTCTTCCTGTCTCCTTCACCTTCTACCTTCTCCTCCTCCTCCTCCTCTTCCTCCTCCTCCTCTTCCTCCTCCTCCTCCTCTTTCTTTTTGCTGAATGTATGTAAAACCCGGTGAGTCCAACTAAGTTGGTGTTACCTCTATTCAGGGCTGAGCACTCATCAAAACACTTCTCTTCACTATAAAGGAAAACCATCACAGAAATGCATAATTCGACACAATGCAGAAATCAATAAATCATGGTGATACCAGCCCAACTTAAACATTTGTAGCAGAGATCTGCACTATTATCAGGTAACACTGTGAAAGAGGATACATAGAAACTCTGCATGAGACTGTCTCTCTCATAAGAATGGCTGCGTAAATACTGAGTTTCTGAAGTAACTTTCTTGCCTTTTACTAAGAAATAAGTGGACTACATTTCTAAACACTGAATCCTACAGCAGCTTCTGGATATTACAAACACTCACATTGAACAAAGTACCAAGTGCTAAGAATGGACTTCCATACAACATCTTTGTAAATATATATTATTTATCCCCATTTTTCTTTTATTGAGAATAAATTATTGTCTTATATATTCTGATGATAGTTTCCTCTTGCTCTACTCTTCACCTCCCCTTATATCTGATTCACGCTATTTATGTTTCTTATTACAAAACCACAGATTTCAAAAGAGATAACATCCAAACATGACTAAACAAAATATAATGATATGAATTAAAATATATCATATCAAATTTGGACATGACAACTCAACAGGAGGAAAAGAGTCCAAAGAGCAAGCAGAAGAGTCAGAGATCATTTTTTTCACAGTGTTAGTATTAATAAAAATACTAAGCTAATGACTGTAATATATGCATAGAAGTCATGGTGTAGACCCCTATAGGCTCTGTGCTTGCTGCTCTGTGATATGTGTCTTGCTCAGTTGACTTATTGAGCCTCGCTCTCCTAGAGTCTTCCATTCCCCATAGCTCTTAAAATCATTCTGTCTCTTCTTCCATGAGATTCTCTGAGCTCTATGTTTGAGGATTTCATGTAGAATTCGTACTGTTATCTCTCCCTCCCCCCTAATGTCTGACTGTGGGTCATTGTATCTGTTCCCATCTGTTGCCAGACGAATCCTCTCTGATGATGGCTGGATAAGGCATTGATCTCTTAGTAAAGTAGAATATCATTCAGGGACATTTTATGGATTTTTTTTAATCAATAGTATTTGGTTTAACTTACGGTTACCATAGTAAGAATGGCTAGCCTACTACCAAACAGTCTACCAACTGAGCACAATCTCTATCAAAATTCCCATACAATTCTTTACACATCTTGAAAGGACAAATTCTAAATTTCGTATGAAAAACAAAACAAAACAAACAAAAAACAAACAAAAAAAATAAAGTTATCTAAAAAATTCTGAATGATAAAAATTTCCTGGATTTTCCTAACATCCCCAATTTCAAGTACAGAGATGTAATAATAATAAAAAAATACCACATGATATTGTCATTAAAACAGATACAAGGATGAATGTAATTGAAGACCCAGACATCAATCTCCACAAATGGATATAGGATGACTATTCTTTACTTTTGTTTTGTTTATGTTTTTGAGAAGGGAAAACAGGATTTGGAAAAGGTTAGGACTACCAGTGAAATATTTACTAAATTTTGGTGAGATGAGCCACTTATAAAATACATTTTGTTATTGCTAGTGAGTGTGATGATATTCTTACATTGGATAAATGATAACTTGTGTTAAAAAGTTCTTGGATGAACTTATAATGGCATGCATGATAAAAGTTTTAAGAAGCTGATACTCATTAAGATTGCATATAATTTATCATTTTTAACCCCAATTATTTCTGATTTCTCAAAAAAATGACAATTTGTTAAGGGTGAAACAGTGTCTAATATACAGAATATTTGGCATTGGAACAGAAAACCTAAAAGTTTTACCACTAGGTCAAAAATAGAAGATTTATTATTGGATTTGATTTCATATTTTAATTTTTACTTAATTATTAAAAATATTATATTTACCCATTCTTTGACAATTTGATTTTGGAAATTCAATGAAAATCTCCCCTATATGTGCTGATGTGTTTGCATGTTTAGTTGCTAGTTAGTAAAACTATTTGAGAATGATTGGGAGTTATGGCCTTTTTGGGATAGATGTGGTTTTGTTGGAGGAAATATGCTTGTCACTGGTATTTTTATTTTGAGGATTCAAAAACCCAAACAAGGTTCAGTCTCTCTTTATTTGCCTGAAGATCAGAGTATAAAAAACTCATTTATTATGCAGCAATAAATATCAGTTTGTTTTGTTTGCTATATCAGTTTGTTTTTCACCATAATGATCATGGACTAACACCTGACAATGGTAAACATGTCCTCAATTATGTGGTTTATTTTTACAGAATTGCCTTGCCCTTGCTATGTCATAACAGAAATTGAACAATCATGAAGACATTCATATGATGTATTTTGAATATATTCACCACTTCTAACTCCTCCTACCTTTTTCTATATCATTCTTCCCACCCAATTTTGTGTAATTTTATTTCTTGTTAGTTTATCTTTAATTCATCAGGTCTAGTTTATCCAGGCTAATGACTCTTGCCATAAAGTATGGTCAGCATCCAGAATCAATACCATTAAAGGAAACTGACTCTTATTCACATAGGCACTATCAAAGTAAACCTCAAGGGAACAAATAAGATAAAGACATTTATTTAAGTATTGGGCTTTTGGCCAGGCGGTGGTGGCACACGCCTTTTATCCCAGCACTTGGGAGGCAGAGGCAGGCAGATTTCTGAGTTCGAGGCCAGCCTGGTCTAGAGAGTGAGTTCCAGGACAGCCAGGGCTATACAGAGAAACCCTGTCTCGAAAAACCAAAAAAAAAAAAAAAAAGTATTGGGCTTTTGATGATTCTTCTATAATCTGAGCAGTCATAGATCTGTGTTAATTACAATCTAATACAAGAAGAAGCATCTCTGATGATGGTTAGGAAAGGCACTAATCTTGTTCATATTTGATTCTCTTTTGAGTATTCATTGAGCTAATCAACCTAGTACTTCATAGTGAACTGTTACAGATACATTATGTTAAACTTAGTATTTATTTCTCCTACAAACTTTTTCTGATGATCATAGAGAAAATGAGATATATATTCAAAGAACTTCTCTAGCTCATCTTCTAATTAGTTGGTTGTACATTTTACAGTGTAGACAACTCTTCTTATTTTCATGGATGTAGCTGTCATAACCTTAAGTATTTGATATATAGAATAGATTCTCTCACACAGAGGTGCTAAATAAAGATTCGATAGATTGATATAGTATATTTTATAATATTGCTAATTATCTGTCCTCCTGAAATATGAAGATCCTGACTTTATTAACAAAAAATCAAATGATAGTAATTAGTTTACAAAAAGTATGTGTGTTCAAATTGTTAAGACACATTGAACAAATCTTTATGAAAGTTGTGAGTGCATTTCAGTATATATAAAACTGTGTGAGTATTTTAGAAATTTCTATGACATCTTTGATTCTCTGTGGAAGGCAAGGCTACATGCCTTGGAAATGCTATCTTACAACTTATCAGGGGCACTTCTTTTTAGGTAAAAGCAATAATGCTCTATGTCCTTAAAAAAAAAATCACAAATTCCATTTGAATTTTCCCCTGAGAAAAATGTGATAATTGTCTGAGTAATGCAAAAAGTCACTCAGGGTCATAACCATCTACAATAGCATGTTTCAGACTAGAATGCCTGTATCACCTGCATACACTGATTTTAGGTTTGTTTGTTTTTTTTCCTGTTTTATAACATCTGGTGGCTTGGATCCTGTGTTGATTTGTTCATCTTGTTGGAAGGCAGAAGCAGAACACCTGCCTTCACAGATGCTTCAAGTCTCAACCAGACACTGAGATGTAAACTGATATGAAGAGAATTGGCTGGATTTTTTTCATACATAAAAATTAAATGCAATTAACAGACTTCTGTTTATACAGAGAATTATCAGGAATTAGCTTATTAAAAGTCCACAGATTAATTACATTTAGGCTACTTACAACTAACTAGCCCCTTCTACTTTACTAGGCAGATTAAATTTCTCTACCATGTTTTTCTTCATTTGGTCACAAGCACAGAATATATTGGATTTGATTTCATATTGTATTATTGGAACAGAGTCTCCAATAATTCAATAATTAATTTACTATCAAGTAAGTATTATTTTAAATGTATCTTTCTGGGATATGTGCAGAAGCACATAGCACAATGCATACCAGCCTTTTTCATTGGGTCTCTGTTAAATACAGTTAGTCCATCACGGAAATGTATCACACAATTGGATTATGAATCCATACTGAAAGTAATTATCAAATATAATACATTAAAATGTTCTCATATATTTATAAAATATTTTATGATATATGAATAGTGTTAACATAAAGAAAATCAGAATATAGAGACCTAAATTGCCTTTTGTCAGTCCTAATGAATTCTGACCATTATATATTTTCATGGTGAAATCAACTTTTAGGTAGTATTTATATGAAATCATAAAATCATGAGAAATGTATTGTAATTTGTTTTCATTTCCTTTATATTTGTATATATATATATATATATTCCTATATGAGGATGTATACTTGAAGAGGTTCAAAATTTACCTGCTCTCTGGGTAAGCTTATTTACACATTCAACCACACAATAATAAAATGTTAAAAGTAGGAATCTGAAGATAATAGAAATTATGTATTCCATATACCTCAAAATATCCAAAATAAGTGCCTTTTTGGATGTGATTGGTATAAAATAATTAATGAAATATTTTTTTAGCAATTTATTAAGAAGTGGTTTGTGTATTATAATCACAGCATCTCCTGGCTTGGAAGAAGGATGTTTCAAATGTGTTATATTTCTATGCAAAAATATAAATGGAAATGTCTAGTATTAAGGGAAGTGTAGTTCTAGAACTGAGAGTCTATGGGAGCGTTTGTTGAAAGTTAAATTCTGATATGAATTATTGTTAGCAATCAGAAAGTGTGATATGTAAGTGTGATATGTGAATATTGACAACAGGTAATTGTGGTTAGTTTACCATGTCAACAGAATATCACCAATAATGAACCAAAATAAATGTTTTATTAAATCAGGATATAACAACAGGAAAAAAATATAATGTAAATACTATTTATATGGTGTTCATATTATGTCACAAATTGTAAGAAATATGCTAAATGTGGGGTTGAGTTGGAGATATATAACAGATACTACATTTTATGCTAGCAACTTAAAGGGACCCTGATTTCTGCGACACTGGATTTTCCTAGAATTTATTCTGTAGAAAGATTTTTCTAGAACCATGCTTTCAATACTGGGAAGATTATGGGTCTTGTATTTAAGATCCTGGCCACCCAAGTTGCTCCTAGGAAATGGGAAGAAACATGTAAAGGTTGTTGTCATTGAATCCATGAAAAATAATAAATGCATGTGTTAGCATTACTTGTTTTTAAGCTACTGACATGTATTGAGAAAACTGAAACAAGTAAATCCAACTTGTCTTCCAAGAAGTCATCTCATGTTAGTAACTGTCCATGCTGTTGAATCAAAATACCTGGAATATGCAACCTGAAGATGGAACTGGTATTTGGCTCAGTTTGAGGGAATAGTCCATCTTGGTGTGCAAATCATAAGATCAGAAATTAGAGACAGTCAAGAAGCATGACAAGTATGTCAATATTTGCTTGCCTTCTTCTGTTTATTTAGTGCTAAACCAGAGCTAGTCATGTGCTGCTGTCCATATTCAAGTGGGGTCATTCCATCTGAATTTAGCTAGTCTTAGTTAGGGTTTTACTGCTGTGAACAGACACCATGACTAACACAACTTTTATAAGGACAGCATTCAATTGGGGCTGACATGTCCGAGGTACAGTCTTTTATCATCAAGGCAGGAACATGGCAATGTCCAGGCAGGCATGATGCAGGAGGAGCTAAGAGTTCTACATCTTCATCTGAAGGCTACTAGCAGAATACTGGCTTCCAGGCAGCTAGGATGAGGTACAAAAGCCTACACCGATAGTGACACACTGACTCCAACAGGGCCACTCCCTGGGCTGAGCATATACAAACCAACATACTAATGTTGATGACCCATCACAGATATACCCAGAAGTTAACATAATCTACATAGTTCCCCACAGACATTTTGAGAGACGTGTCTTCTAAGTTATTCTAGGTTGTGTCAAGTTGTCAGTCTATATTAATATCACAGCATCTGTTCAAAATCATTTCAAAAATTTCAGGTTTATATCCATTTTATAGCAATAAATATGTCTAGGTTTCATTGAAAGTGATTTTCTCTGATAATAAGCTAAGAATTATGAATCTTTCCATACTAAAAGAGGTCTTTTTGGAACTTTACATTATATTCATCTGACAGCAAACCTGTCAAAAAGCAAATTGATGGATGAAATATGAACATAACATTTAAACACACTCATAAAATGTAGTCAGGAGGCTTAAAGTAGAAATGTCTTCTCAGGCTGAGTCTTTATGTTCAACAAAAAGAGAAGAGACTGTTTAAAATGTGTCCCCAGATACTGCCTCATTGTTACTATCTATTGAAGACACTGGATCATAAAGCAGCCTCGGATCTTGATTTCTTTGTTAATACTTAGAATTTTCTGTGAACTCATGTTGCCCCAGTCATTAGATGAAATAAACGTAATATAGCATTTGATGTATTTATGCGTGTCATGGAGCTTTTCAGCAATAAGATAGATCAATATTACAAGATGTTCAAGTTCTTTTTTTCTGAGATAACTTATGGAAGGGACAGCTCATGCTTGCCAAATAGTTAATATATGCTATTGTTTGTTTAAAATAGTTAATGTTACATATGCTGTTATTTCCAGCAGATATAAGGAAATACTAATTAATAAATTAAATTTAGGAATTTTCATATAGAGCTGCACATGTTTTACACTTGTAAATCCAAGTACTTGGGAGGTTCAGGGCCAGGCCAATCTGAGCTACAAAGTAAACAAGTAAGTTAGTCAGAGAGGAAGAAGGAAGAATAAGATGTTGTTTGAGGTCAGATATGTTGTAAAAGTGATAAAATACCATTGATCATAAAACATTTCTGTTAGATACCACAATATTCTATTAGTGTACTTAATGAGCTTGTCTACAATTTCAAAGATTGAAGTTGTCAGTGAAGTCAAACGTTGTTAGAAATTAAGGAAAATAAGAATTTGGAGCATTTAAAATACATAGCTTCTGAGATGGACAAAACTTTAGAAACAATCATTTGCCAAGGACTGTCAAAACCTGGGGAGGGCCAGGATTGTTAGATATTGAGTGTGATTGAGCTAGTATTATGTGGAAAGCAGACAGAGATACAGAATTTCTAAAACCACTTTCTTCTGCTGTCATCTTTACAGTTTTAATTTGTTGATAAGTCCCTGATGAAGTAATCGGACATGATAATTAATATACAGTTTGAAATAGGCGTGCTATATAACTATATACATATAGGTTCAATCATGATTGTTTTCCTGGTTAGCTGTTCTTCAGTAGATCTTTAAGAGGCAACAATGTCCCATGCTAAGCAGTCTGATGTAAGAGCATGTTTGCCTTCTTTGCAAACTTAATTCAATGTTTTTCCTTAGTATTGTAGGCCAAAATATTGAATTTTTACTTTTGTGTAAACATGGGTCTATTCATGTTTTAATTCATTTAAATGTTACATGAACATAAACTTGTAATTGTTGAAATGGGAATGCTATAGTATTGCTTCTGTGACGTGAAAATATAAATGAAATATTATGTATAATCAGTTCCATGAAAGAAAAAAAACAAGTTCTATCTGTTAATGAAGCAGCATTTACCAATAAATAATTTTCTGCTTCTCCCTGAAAAATCCTGAAAGTATTCCAAGCAGAAACTCTGATTTTCAGAAATCATAGATGTTAATTCATGTAGCTCTCACGGAGCTAAAATTAGTTTTGGGAAAACATCTCCTTACAAGGAAGAAACTGTTACTCAATGACTCCTACCCATTGATACAAATCAGCTGATCTCTCTGAAAGCATAGAGCTGCATTTTATGACACAACCACAGTTTCTCAAATGCGTTGTTCATTCCACTCGTCCACCCACAACTCAAAGGCTTTTTCTGTCTCATTCCATTCAAAGCAATTTCTGTTACCAGATTAGCAGATGTTCCCAATTTCACATCTACATTTCCTTCTAATCATTTTTCTTGACAAAAAAACCTAAAAGTCTTATTGGGGTATAATTGATAAGTTAGAAACTTCATGTATTTAACATGTACAATTTGATGGTTTGGGAAATATACAAACACTCATAACATGATCTCTATAATGAAAAAAATAAATTTAACAATTCCTCTCAAATTGTTTTTGTACCTTAAAATGCATATGTGTGTTTGTACACATATGTGGTCAAGAAACTTAGAAGGAGATTTACTGTTCTAACCCTTTCTTCCTAAGTTTTGAGGAGATTTGTTTGTTTATTTGTTTTGTTTTTAGTAAGAGATGGACCTGTGGCTCAGTCATATAATGCTTGTCTAGCATGTATGAGACTTCAGTTTCGATATCTAAAATCACAAACAAATAAAAACTAAAATTAAGTCTAAGATACTGAAAACATAATATTTTTCAGTTATGAGTACCATGTATTAATTGAGTAAATGCGTCCTTGATAGATTAGAATCATCATTTCCCTACTACAAGTGGATTTCAAATAAAGAACTGAAAAACATAGTTCAAAGGATGACAGCATTTGATGGAGAACTGTAGTTGACCAGACAGACAAAGAAACATTTTCTTACCTCTAAAGTTACAGTGACTTCAATGTGTATTTCTCAAGGAATACGTAGGATGCAATACTACTTCCAAGCTCATGTAATAGGATGTGGGACCATTGGGAAATCATACCATGTTTGAAGTCAGAGGCCTAATAAATTGGATTATTATCCTTTTAAAAGAATCCAGGGAGTACCTTTACCACATCTACTTTTTAATGACACAGTAAAAAGCTGACCATCCAGGAATCAAGAAGAAACATTCTATTATATTAAAGCCAGAGGATTTGTGGCCTCTTTGATTTCAACCATCCTAGCCTCAAACAATGTAAGAAATGCGTTTATAGTGCCAATTCCCTCTCCAGTTTGTAATATGTTTTTTTATAGCATCTCAAGCAAACAGAGATGGAAATTTGGAACTAAGAAGTTGTTACAGTGGTACTGTAACAAATACTAGGAAATGTGGAAGTAACTTTTGACAAGAAGATGTGTAGAGCCTAGAAGATTTTGAATGTACATTCTAGTAAAACATCTGTATTTTGAGAATGCAAAGCTGTGAGGAAGAAGATACATAAACACTTGATAAAGAGTCAGTCTTCTTGCAAAGTAAGAAATTCTGAATGGAGTGTTGGTAGAGATATTGACAGCAAAATTGTAATGAAATCTTAGGTGTAAATAAGGAACATGATATTGTATAATGAAGTTGCAGCTGTTATAAAGTGATAAAAACTTGACTGAATTTTGTTCAGGATCTACTGCTGTTCTACTTGCTTCTTGCAAACAAGAAAGCTGAATACTTTAGGGAGATACATCTAAAAGCAAAGCATTGAAAATATTTTCTCGTCTGTGCATAACCAAGTGTGAACATGAAGAAATAAGACATTGGATGCTCATTCAAATGGAAATGAGAACTGGAAGATCGTGGGTAGATTTATTATATCAATACTGAAGACAATGGGAGATCCTGTTTGGGAGCAAATATAGAGTGTATTGTTCTACACAGTTCTGCTTGTCTTTCAGAGAGTCTGGGTGTTGCTGGTTTACCAGCTTGTATAGGGCAGGGTGAAGTGTATCTGGGTGGGGTCAGCAGGCTGCCTCTTCCCTCTCTCCAGAATATTAGAGCCACTGCCTGCCAGACCAGGAGGAATTGAAGCAGGATTATGGAGGAGCAGGATCCTGGTCTAGTTGGAAAAGAGTGTGGGGATGGGAGAAGGTAAGGGTAGGGAGTGGGGAGGCGGCATCTGTTCTTCAAGGATCTTAGTGAAGGCATTCTCAGGTCTTTAATGAAGCAACTCTCTGAGATGATCTTATCTTGCATGTATTTCTTCCTTGGGCTGAGTTTGAATGCATACTATTTATTCAGGGTGAACCAAGAGGGTAAGAATATCCATGATGGAGAAAAGTCATTTACTGAAAGGTAAGGCATTGACAAGCTTCATTAGCATTCCAGGTTCCTGGTTTGGGCATCACTTGGTTATATCCTTTGAGGCAGGCAAGGAAACAGGGAAAGAGTTAGCCCTACTCCTGCAGGTCTCAGGACAAAATTCTAACCTCAATTTTTTGAGGTTTCCAGGATTTGGGCATACTGAACATTGCTGTTCGATGCTAATTCCTCTGATGGACCAGTCCACATGGCCTATAGTGTGGGGCTAAAGCAGCCTGTATAGTCAGCGAAGTAAGAGAAGCCTGAAGCAAACAACTAATACAATGGCTGAAGTGTAAGTTGCCCAGAAATAAAGACTAATCTTCCCATCATAGACCCTGAATGTTAGAGCCCCATGAGCATAAATCATTGTAGAAATCTAGCCAGAGGTAATGCTAAGATAAGCTGTGGGGAGAAGTTCTTTCCACTCCTGACATCATTTCTTAAGAGCTAGTTGCAAAGCCTTTTGGCTACAGATAAATACCATTCAGCCTAGGAATACAGCCTAGATAGACACAGGGCATAGGCATAGTGTAGACGGAGAGACACGAAGACTTCTGCTCCAGTTAATCTAAGGGCTGTGACCTCCAGGGTGCATGAAAGGGAGCCAAATGCATGACTTGACACTCAAGCCTCAAATTCTAGTGTAATTTACTGTGTTGAGCTTTACACTTCTTTAGAGTGTTAAAGACTTTCATTTGTTGCTTTGTCTGATATCAAATGGGAGTGTTTATGCTATGTGTGTCTCAGTATGATATATTAAAAGCACATTTTATATTCAACTTTTCAGGTTCATAGCCAGAGAGGACTCATCCTGAGAGTAAATCTTACTTCACATTATATTTACATCAGATATAAATTTACCTAGATAAGACTTTTGACTTTAGGTCTTTGAGTCATTCATGGAATGAACTCTAGGGCAACTGGAGTAAAATAAATACATTTAAAATGCAAAGATGCACATTTGGGAAGGGTAGACAGAATGCGATGATCTAAACTCATAGACCCACAAGAGTAGTATTTTTAAATTCTACATCAAAGTTAATTGTATTAGAAATTGAGACTTTGGGGAGGCAAGTATGTAATACACTAAAATTAAGTCAGTTTACAATAAAGAATTGGTGTCTTCTCAGACTCAGACTCTGGGCACTTTGATTTTAGACTTCTAAATCTATGAGAAAATGACTGCTATTTATAAATGGACAGAAAATGATGTTGTGGTATTACATTAAAAGTTACTGCAGTGACGGTATGCATGCTCTGCAAACAAAAACAAAACCCACAGCAAACAAACAAAAAAACAAAAACAAAAAAACAAAAAAATCTCCCTGAATATGTTACACTATGTCATTGCTCCGAAACAAAGACTATGTAAATAATTGAGTATCACTTCTATATCAAGAAGAATATAAGCTATTATCTAATTACAAAGCTAAGTTTTGTTTATTAATCTATGTTTCTTCTGTGTATATGTGTGTGGTGAATGTTTGTGTGGTATGATAATAGAAAGGAGTGTGCCACAGCATGATTATGGATAGTAAAAAACAACCATAGATATGTAATACTACTTTGTTTGAGACACATTCTTCTTACTGTTTATTGTGGCACATGCCAAGATACCTTGTCAGTGAGGTTCCAGGGAGGTCTTTGATTTCTATTTCAATATGATAACCCTGGCATTCCAGACCTATGATACTGGTTGATGGTACCTTCAGGAATTTGAACTCAGGTTTCTACATATGCATTACAAATACTGGTGACTGAGAAATCTACTGTTCTCTATGTGTAAGTTATTAATTGTCAGTTATGTTAGCATCTAGAAACTTCTGCATCATTATGGAAACTTTCTATTACTTCCCCATCAGTCATTCATTTAGTTTATCTCTCTTAACTCCAGTTATATCATTTACACATTAAGATGCTACTATTTCATAGGGTTATCAGTTAATTAAAAATAAGTTCCTGCAAAACTTCTTAGAATTATGATTTGGTATGTAATCAAGCTTGTATCTAGATTAATTTCATAGCATTCTAAATAAATTAAGAGTATCTTTAAGGTGTCACATGCCTAGAAAATATAACAAGTTCCAAAATCAGGGAGTGTGGTTTAAAAAAAAGTAAGTCATTCATATCTTAGCACATCTTTTATATGACAATCCAGTGTCACTTAAATTATGCATTCTATTTAATTCTACAAGTCTAAATAAAATTGGCATTTAGAAATGACACACTGACTCAGACATATTGACTTATATCAACCGTCAATAAATTTTATTATTGACAGAGGCACTTTAACCATCAATGATAGCCTGGCCATTTAAGAAGATTGTATTTGTGAGCGAGCATTGACTTCTGTGTAGCTAGAATGGCCATTAAATAGAAGCCTGTGTGAACTGATTAGTCAGGTAAATTAGTGAGGATACATGTAGGTGTCAATCCTCTGATTGTTTTTCATAGTCAAAGCTGATGGTTGTATATTTTCATAAGCTGAACAGAGTTATTATGGCATACTGTATGGCATATCTGGTATGAATGATGATACTTAAGAATTCATGAGCATTAATCATAATTATTAGTTAGACAGTCACATGAAAATCAATTAGCCTTTGGACTGCCTGACATTAAGTACTAACGCATTATTATTGCCTTAGAATCTGTTTATTTCTCAGCACCATATAAAAATGTTTGAGTAAGAAAACTACATCACCTAGAAAATATGTTTGAACTGCCTCTGGATAAAAACCAAGGGCATGATAATAACATAGCATATTTATTATATTCCAAACCATTACCTGTTGGCTTTGGATCACTCAATTTTACAAAGTTTTATAGTTTACCTATAAAATAAAATGGATGAAATTATATTTATTGTGACTCTTAAGACTTTTAAATGTCACCCAGTATCAACACATATGAGATCTGAAAAGTAGCTCTTCTTAAAGTATGAAGAAAAATATAAACAGAGATTTTTGTTGTTGTTTGATTTGAAGTGATCCTTTTTACAGCACAAGTTCCAACTCTGGAATACTATTTCTATTTTGTGTGTTTTGAAATTCCTTGGTAAACCTTTTGATCAATTCTTTAGTGAAATCTCTCTGTCTATCTTTTCTTCCTTATCTTGTCTTCATGGGCAATGCCTGCTCTTTTCTGAAGCAATCTCTATTTAGCAATAAATTTAGAAAATCTCAAAAAACAGGAAAAATTAGGGATATTTGGCATTTCCAAAGTTATCAAATGTACATTGTTTTGTTAGATCATAAAATGGTTGAGGTGAATGCTACTCTTGGCCAGCAGTAAATCACTACTTATTTTTCTTAATAGAAACATCTGATCAATTCCCAGGAGAATATTACTTGGTGAGTATGGCAGCCATGCTGTTTTTCAAAATCTCCAACTCATTTTAACAAGTGAGATACAGCTTAAATGCCCAGTGACTCCAAGTAATCTTGAACAGTGTACTCCACTTAAATGGTTCAGTGGTGCCACTTGGAGATGGTCTCACCTCTGATGTTTAGATTACCGGATGTGCATCTGAACTTAAAAATGATTAAACTTTTCTGAGCTATTTCAGAATTTTGTAGCTCACATCTGAAGATGCAATTAATAGCTACTTATTCAACAGTTAGCTATTGTTGGGTTCCCCAGTAATTCAGCATGTAATTTTCTGTAGTCTTTCATTATATTGGTAAGTACTGAGTAATTGCTATAGTTTAATTAATAGATAGCATAATTTGCTTCAGCATACCGCACAGTATGTTCTTACTTTAACTATAGATTAAAGTGAACATGTACTCCACCTGTCCATAAAATCTTATCCTTTCCCAAGATTGTACACTTTGATTTATAATAAAAAATAAACCTGTTCTAAAAGCTTGCAAATTTTTCTCCTTTTCAATGATACATTTTCATTAAACAAATGATGGCTCAAGATATAACTGAAAATGAAGTTCTGTCATACTGGCATTTGAAAACACTTCATAGTTTCTCATTGATAGGTTAATTTCTGTTGTTTGCCATGCAAAGAGAAACACATTTATACATCTATTATGATCTCATATTCCTTTACATTTTCCAAAGATGTAGTTAAAAACATGGAATGTTTAATTGTCTCAATGGAGATCCAAATGCTAAATAAGAAAAGTACACTTGGAACCACACATTTGAGAAGAACAATTGAGATGCTGGAAGTAAAAGACTGTGAAGAGAGGAAAGATTGCTTTATTTGCATCAAAGGAGGTCAGAAATAAAATCCTTTTAAACATTAATTGTTCATAAAATCACTCATATAATTAAATTTCTATATTCTAATTGACTCTAGCTATTTTAAATATTTAAAACCTTGTGAATATATATATATATATATATATATATATATATATATATAT